>NC_091306.1:15437716-15445216 GCF_038502225.1 Cherax quadricarinatus | reverse complement strand
GTACATGACGAGGTGTCAGAGTGGGCACCTGTGACGAGCGGGGTTCCACAGGGGTCAGTCCTAAGACCAGTGCTGTTTCTGGTATGTATAAGTGAACGACATGACGGAAAGAATAGACTCAGAAGTGTCCCTGTTTGCAGATGATGTGAAGCTGATGAAAAGAATTCAGCCGGAGGAGGATAAGGCAGGACTACAGAGGGATCTGAACAGGCTGCAGGCCTGGTCCAGCAAGTGGCTCCTGGAGATCATCCCCACCAGCTGCAAAGTCATGAAGATCAGGCAAGGGCAAAGAAGACCGCAGATAGAGTACAGTCTAGGAGGAAAAAGAGTACAAACCTCATTTAAGGAAAAGGATCTTGGAGTGTGTATAATACCAAGCACATCTCCTGAGACGCACATCAAGAAAATAACTGCTGCAGCATATGGGCTATTAGCGAACCGGCATCTCAGTAAGGGGCCTTTCCGATCCCTGTACACAGTGTACGTCAGGCCCATATTGGAGTATGCAGCTCCAGATTCGAACCCACATTTAGCCAAACATGTCAGGAAACTAGAGTAAGTGCAAAGGTTTGCAACGAGGCTAGTCCCGGAGCTAAGGGGCATGTCCTACGAAGAGAGGTTAAGAAAAGTCGACCTGACGACACTGGAGGATAGGAGGGACAGGGAAAACATGATAACGACATAAAATACTGAGAGTAATCGACGAGGTGGACAGAGACAAGATGTTCCGGTGATGGGACACACAAACAAGCGGTCACAGTTGGAAGATGAAGACTCAGATGAATCACAGGGATGTTAGGAAGTATTTCTTTAGTCAAAAAAAGCTCATGGAGCAGGGAGAGAGGGGACCTAGTAGCGACCAGTGAAGAGGCGGGGCCAGGAGCTATGAATCGACCCCTGTAACCACAATTAGGTGAGTACACACACACACACACACACACACACACGTAAAAAACGATGAAATTTGACGTTGTTGAGCACCTTAGAGTGTTCATTTAAGTGCTCTCATGGTACAACGGTATTCACTTAAGTGTTCTCATGGTACATCAAAGTTCACTTAGTGTTCTTATGGTACGTCAGTGTTCACTTAATGTTCACATGGTACATCAGTGTTCACTTAATGTTCACATGGTACATCAGTGTTCACTTAGCGTTCTCATAGCACATGAGAGTTTTCACTAAAGTGTTCTCACGGTACAACAGTACTCATTTCGTGTTCTCATGGTATATTAGTGTTCACTTAGTGTTCTGACAGTACAGTGGTATTCATTTAGGTGTTCCAATGGCACACCAGTGCTCACGTAGTGTTCTCACGGAGAGTACAGTGCCTCAAAGAGTTCACATAGTGTTCATTTTGGTGTTCTTGTGAATCGTACAGTATCTCAGAGTGTTCTAACAGTACTACAGTACTTCAGTGTTCACTTAGTGCTCTTAGGAAGGGCACAGTGCCCCAGAGTGTTCACTCAGTGTTCTCACGGACGACAATGCTCACCTAATGTTCCATGAAGCATGAACACAAGTGAACACTAATGTATGTACCCGGTGTTTCGAGTATACAAGACAGACTCATGCATACTTCATGCTGCAAATATCACCCTCTCTCACACCTGTGTCAGTCCATGACGGGAGTAGTGATTGTGGCAGGTGGTGAGGGGGTGATTGTGGCAGGTGGTGAGGGGGTGATTGTGGCAGGTGGTGAGGGGGTGATTGTGGCAGGTGGTGAGGGGGTGATTGTGGCAGGTGGTGAGGGGGTGATTGTGGCAGGTGGTGAGGGGGGTGATTGTGGCAGGTGGTGAGGGGGTGATTGTGGCAGGTGGTGAGGGGGTGATTGTGGCAGGTGGTGAGGGGGTGATTGTGGCAGGTGGTGAGGGGGTGATTGTGGCAGGTGGTGAGGGGGTGATTGTGGCAGGTGGTGAGGGGGTGATTGTGGCAGGTGGTGAGGGGGTGATTGTGGCAGGTGGTGAGGGGGGGATTGTGGCAGGTGGGGAGGGGGTGACTGTGGCAGGTGGTGAGGGGGTGATTGTGGCAGGTGGTGAGGGGGTGATTGTGGCAGGTGGTGAGGGGGTGATTGTGGCAGGTGGTGAGGGGGTGATTGTGGCAGGTGGTGAGGGGGTGATTGTGGCAGGTGGTGAGGGGGTGATTGTGGCAGGTGGTGAGGGGGTGATTGTGGCCGGTGGTGCGGGGGTGACTGTGGCAGGTGGTGAGGGGGTGATTGTGGCAGGTGGTGAGGGGGTGATTGTGGCAGGTGGTGAGGGGGTGATTGTGGCAGGTGGTGAGGGGGTGATTGTGGCAGGTGGTGAGGGGGTGATTGTGGCAGGTGGTGAGGGGGTGATTGTGGCAGGTGGTGAGGGGGTGACTGTGGCAGGTGGTGAGGGGGTGATTGTGGCAGGTGGTGAGGGGGTGTTTGTGGCAGGTGGTGAGGGGGTGATTGTGGCAGGTGGTGAGGGGGTGATTGTGGCAGGTGGTGAGGGGGTGATTGTGGCAGGTGGTGAGGGGGTGAATGTGGCAGGTGGTGAGGGGGTGATTGTGGCAGGTGGTGAGGGGGTGATTGTGGCAGGTGGTGAGGGGGTGATTGTGGCAGGTGGTGAGGGGGTGATTGTGGCAGGTGGTGAGGGGGAGAATGTGGCAGGAGGTGAGGGGGTGATTGTGGCAGGTGGTGAGGGGGTGACTGTGGCCGGTGGGGAGGGGGGGATTGTGGCAGGTGGTGAGGGGGTGATTGTGGCAGGTGGTGAGGGGGTGATTGTGGCAGGTGGTGAGGGGGAGATTGTGGCAGGTGGTGAGGGGGTGATTGTGGCAGGTGGTGAGGGGGGTGATTGTGGCAGGTGGTGAGGGGGTGATTGTGGCAGGTGGTGAGGGGGTGATTGTGGCAGGTGGTGAGGGGGTGATTGTGGCAGGTAGTGAGGGGGTGATTTTGGGAGTGCGGTTATGAGGGGGTGATTGTGGGAGGTGATGAGGGGGGCGATTGTGGGAGTAAAGTGATGAGGGGTGTGATTGTGGGAGTGAGGTGATGAGGGGTGGTTGTAGAGTGAGGAGATAGTGAGGGGTGATTGTGGGAGTGACGAGGTGATGAGATGTGTGGAGATGATGAGGTGTTATTGTTATTGTTGTTTAAGTTGTTCATGGTGTTGTTATTGTTCGTGATGTTGTTGTTCATGCTATTGTTGACGATTTTGTTGTTATTGTTCATTAGCTTCTGTTCATATTTCTGTTGCCGTTGTTATTGTTAATGATCATGTTCATGTTCTTGTTAATGTTCATATTGAGAAAGAGAGAGAGAGAGAGAGAGAGAGAGAGAGAGAGAGAGAGAGAGAGAGAGAGAGAGAGAGAGAGAGAGAGAGAGAGAGAGAGAGAGAGAGAGAGAGACTCGACAATATCAGTCAATGTTGTTATAGTTTAACTACAGTTAGTTCATCAAACGTTGCCACAAATACGCCGCCCAGCGTTCACACACAATGCCCCCATCCATAATTCCATTGAGAGACTGCGTATTTTTGCGTATATTGGCGGCTTTGTCCGCGTTTTTCCCACCGAAAAAAAATGTCCCCAGTGCGCAAATGGCGAAAGAGAACATGAAAGTTGAGGGGAACAATAAGGGGAGACAGTAAACTGTCAGTGGCTGGTAGCAATTACTTCTGCCCAGTGGTCGAGGACAAGGCGAGCAGCAGGGGTACACTGCCCCTGTACACACACTCGCTAATTGACACTTACTCTACAGTCACCCTGCTGGGTGGTGGCTCATAGTTACCCTGCTGGTGGGGGTCACAACCACTCTGTGCACAGTCACCCTGCTGGGTAGGGATTCACAGTCACCCTGTTCGGTAGGGGTTCACTGTCACCCTGCTGGGTAAGGGTTCATAGTCACCCTGCTGAGTAGGGGTTCACAGTCACCCTGCTGGGTAGGGATTCACAGTCACCCTGTTCGGTAGGGGTTCACTGTCACCCTGCTGGGTAGGGGTTCACAGTCACCCTGCTGAGTAGGGGTTCACAGTCACCCTGCTGGGTAGAGGTTCACACTCACCCTGCTGGGTAGGGGTTCACAGTCACCCTGCTGGGTAGGGGTTCACAGTCACCCTGTTCGGTAGGGGTTCACAGTTACCCTGCTGGGTAGAGGTTCCCGGACCTCTCATATAGTACGCTGCTGTTTCTCATATACCACGCTTGTCTTACCAACCTAACACAGCTGTGTTTCTGCTCTGGGCGTGTGATAGATTCAGGTGTCATCAGGACGCCACAAATTAATGTAAGGCATCAGAATATCTGCCACAGTCAACAAATATTGACATCTGACCAATTACCTCGCGAATCAATTGAGTGAAAGGTCGATTGAATGCGTAATTGAGTTGGAGATTGCGTTCAGTAAGGCCGATTGTCTTCTGTAACTGGAAGCTCACGGCTGATAGTTGCTGGCTGGCTGTTGTTGGTATAACCAAGATATGACGTCATCGTTGGTATAACCAAGATATGATGTCATTGTTATACCCAAGATATGACGGCATTTTGTTATTATTATTATTATTATTAATCAGCACAAGTACTACTACTACTGCTCACAAAATAATAATAATAATAATAATAATAATAATAATAATAATAATAATAATAATGCAAATAATAATAATAATAATAATAATAATAATAATAATAATAATAATAATAATTATTATTATTATTATTATTATTATTATTATTATTATTATTATTATTATTATTATTATTATTATTATTATTATAAATTATCATTAATTTTAACTCAACTCACGGAGGGTACAAACCCACGGCAAGTCAGTGTTAAAACTCAGTCCAGGGCGCTAATCAATGGACCATGCCAGTCTAATAACACTCACCCAACCACACACACAACTATACACAGCAGGAAGGTCATCCTGGGATTTTACAGACTAATCTCACACTAACATGACTGTGGCGAGCTCTAGCTCACGTCCCTTCAAATCTGTCATGAATGAATCGATAGATCGTATTGACACGGTTATACAGAGCTTACGGCACTGAGGATTCAAAGTCCTGGCAATCTGGTGCTTAGACTAACAGGGCAGGCGTCACTGAGGCCGCAGCGCCAGCGTGGAGCCCACACCTGATCAAGTGCGTGCGAAAACTCGAAAAGATCCAGAGTTTTGCAACTAGACTAATACCTGAAAAGCTAAACGAGGAGAGTTAGACACATGTGAAACATCTGGGTATTTTTATTGTAGACATTTCGCCATCCAGTGACTTTATCAATACAAATTCAAGGACTTTACTGGAAGACAGTAGAACTATGTACAAAAGTTGAGGTAGTCAGTCCCTCAACCTTGGAGTTGGTGAAGAGCACCGTAGCGGTAAAGTTTGAAGCACAGGTATGAAGACTGACGCCAGTATATAAGCGTCAGTATAAAAAGACGCCGGAAGTCAGTGATGCCGAGTCAGGAGCTCAGCAATACTGACTTCTCTCGCTCACTGACTCAGTGAGCGCAATTCAGTAAGTACACACACACACTCTACGACTACTCATCTGAAGCGTTAATGACACGAAGGCCTGAGATGATAATAACAATCATATACAACCTTCTACCAAACAGCAGGAGAGAAAGAACGAGGTAAGAGTAAAGCAACAGATCAATAAAAAGTAGTTTGGAAACAGTAGCAACAGTCTGCAAGTGTCAGTAAAGCTGCTGACTCAAACAACAGAGCAAAACTTTATAATAGAAGACTTTTCGCGCAGGATGGAGTTCTATTAAGTCTTACTCCTGGGCGAAACCTCGTGGATTTTCAGAGGCGGATAAAACTCATTAAGGGGAAACTGGGAAAACTGACCAGAAACCCCAACATTGGCTCCCTCATCTCCCAAACACCCCACTCGCCCCAACATCCCACTCAACCTACCACCCCACACCCCCCCTCAACACCACCCCTCCCCTTCTTCCCCTCACCGTCAACAGACAAGCATATAGCCTTAACAGACAATCAATAGATGGGCTCCCTGATAGATGCCAATGACCGTGTCCCCGGCGCAGACAATGCGCAGTATTAAGCCATGTTTGTACTGGCTATTCTTCAATATATTTTATGTTTGTCTTGGGTAGATTACCAGCCTGGTGCCATTGTCAGCCTGGTGCCAACCGTTGTGCTACTGTTTGTGCCTCTGTTTGTCACATGCATATTTCATTACTCCTTAATGTGAATTTTTGTTTTGCATTGGTGACGCATACATATTAGTGAGAGAGAGAGAGAGAGAGAGAGAGAGAGAGAGAGAGAGAGAGAGAGAGAGAGAGAGAGAGAGAGAGAGAGAGAGAGAGAGAGAGAGAGAGATCCCAACAGAACGAGGTGAGGAGTCCACACGCACAACCTGGCTATGGGAAAGAGATAATTGGCCAGCCCTTTGCTCTGAGCTCGCCACCACCGATTGGAATGCTCTTCTCCAAGGGGATGTTGACAACCAAGTGAAAGCCTTCACTGGACACATCCTTAATCTACAACAAGAACACATTCCTCACCGGCAATATGTGACGAAGCCTACAGATCAGCCTTGGTTTGGCTTTCGTTGTAGAGAGGCTGCTACTGCTACGTACAAAGCATGGCGAAGGTATAAGAGACATCCTACCACCTATAACAGGAACTTGCACAGGCTAGCCTGTAGGCATATGGGTGACGTTCAAAAGTGGGCCATTGCTAAATGGGAGGTGGACATTAAAAGAAAGCTAGCATCAGGTTGGGTAGGCTCCAAAACCTGGTGGTCCCTGGTCAAGGACAGACAAGGTTATCTGCCTGATGAACTCATTCCACCTCTAAATCGACAGGATGGGACCACCTCTACTAGTAGTCAAGAGAAGGCGGACCTCTTTGCTGAACACTTTGCTACCAAAATACAAGTTCCTGATCCAGCAAGGGACCCTCCTTGGCTAGCTGCAAGAACTGCGTCAAAATTGTCAGTGGTGACAATAAGGCAGGAGGAGGTGCATTTCCTTCTTAAATCGCTTGACCAAGAAAAGGCTGTGGGCCCAGACAAGTTGAGCCCAAGATTGCTGAGAAGATGTGCAGACCAGCTAGCAGCACCTCTAACTAGCATCTTTCAGCACTGCCTAGTACAGTGTAAATGGCCCTCTCTATGGAAAGAGGCAAATGTAGTCCCTGTTCACAAAAAGAAGAGCAGAGCAGAAATCAGCAACTACAGACCAGTGTCACTCCTGTCAATCACTGGCAAGATCCTTGAGACAATAATCTCAAGAAAAATGACAGAGTTTTTTGACTACCACTCACTACTTTGTGATTGTCAATATGGCTTCAGGAAAGGTTACTCTGCTGCTGATCTGTTGTTAAACCTCTCCACTAAGTGGCACCAGTCACTGGATGAATCCAAAGTCAGCTGTGTGGTAGCACTGGACATTGCTGGCGCTTTCGACCCGGTGTGGCACCAGGGCCTCTTAGCAAAACTTCAAGCACTGGGAATTGCAGGCTCTACGCTATGTCTCCTCAGTGATTACCTTCATGGTAGATCTCTAAGTG
>NC_091306.1:15402716-15432716 GCF_038502225.1 Cherax quadricarinatus | reverse complement strand
GTTGTTGTTGACCGCACAAAGGTGATTGCTAACCGTCAATGAAACTTAAATACCAAGAACTCAAAATCAGAGTGAACTCTTAGTGAACATTCACTGTTGCTGCTGTTGTTACTGTTGTTCTTCTTCTGTTGATGATTCAAGGAGCCGCCACAGCAGCAGCAGCAACAGCAGCAGCAGCAGCAGCAGCAGCAGCAGCAGCAGCAGCAGCAGCAGCAGCAGCAGCAGCAGAAGCAGCAGCAGCAGCAGAAGCAGCAGCAGCAGCAGCAGCAGCAGCAGCAGTACTACCATCATCATCACCACCAACACCTCCACCACCTCCAACAGAATCAGCAGCACCACCAGCGGTGACATAGAGCACTCTCCTGACTAAATATCCTGCTGAAGCAGTCTCAGGGGGAAGTGGAACAAGTACAGCACGCCAAACACCGCACAAGCCAGCGGAAGGCCTCGGTCAGATGTCCAAAAGATCCAGTTGTGAGTCAAAATATGACTAACAACTGTCCCGCGTCAGGAAACACTTGTCCTGTTTCCTGACAAACCTTACCTAACCTAACCAACAAACCTTACCTAACCTAACCAACACACCAACTAACCCTCCTAATCGCCCCCCTCTCGAACCCCCAACCACCCCTCCCACACCCCACACCCACACCCACACCCACACCCACACCCACATCCCATACCCACACCCCATACCCACACCTCTAAGGTTGAAATATAGCAGAAATTCGTGTGCTGGGGGACTGTACTATTTTTTGCCATTCGGATTGCCATTTGCCGAGGGATAATTGGCGGATGATGAAGATATACCTCAGCGGATGATTGCCGTGGCAGGTGTTACCAGCAACGGTGACAAAGGTGCCTCTTATTTTGCATATGGATTTATCTTGAGTTTTTGTGTCACGCTTACGTAGGAGTTGCCTGATGCCGCACTACTCCTTGTTATTGTAGGAGGGAGAGAGGGAGGGAGGGAGGGAGGGAGGGAGGGAGGGAGGGAGGGAGGGAGGGAGGGAGGGAGGGAGGGAGGGAGGGAGGGAAGGAGGGAGGGTGGGAGGGGGAGGTAAGAAGGAAAAAACGGGAAGCAATAATTTGCAATATATTATGCAAATTGCTTTCTTAAATGGTATTTTTAGACAAGAAAAGAAAGCTTAAAGCAGGAGTTTCTTGTCTCGTGTGTGTGTGTGTGTGTGTGTGTGTGTGTGTGTGTGTGTGTGTGTGTGTGTGTGTCTTAACATGCTTGTTCAGGTGTGGGTTGCATAATGGTGCTGCATACTCCAAGAAGGGCCTAACAAATTATGTCAATAGCTCTGAATGACTCTTGAGATTTCTGTCCGGAATGTCATTCACATAAACTAGAAACAGTACTGGTAATAATACCGATCCTTGCGGAACCCCGCTAGTTACACTTCCCCATACTAACGCCTCCTTCCTGATAGTCTCTCTTCTTCCTGCGTACGTTCTCTGTTATTATCGCTGCATCTCGAGTTTTATGCTCAGTTTCTTGTGAGATACAGTATCCAATACCTTCTTGTTGTCTGATAAATGCAATTTACCTGACCCTCTCTCTCGCCTGTGACCCATCTATTACTTTGTTATGGAACTCCAAAAGGAAAGTGGCGTATGTGTGTGTGTGTGTGTTTACTTACCTATTGTACTCACCTATTTGTGGTTGCATGGGTCGATTCGTAGCTCCTGGCCCCGCCTCTTAGCTGGTCGCTGCTAACTCCACTCTCTCCCTGCTCCAAGAGCCTTATCGAACCTCATTTTAAAGCTATGTATCTATGTATTTAAAGCTATCTCCAGACTCTTCCACTTCCTGACAACTATATGACTGAGAAGTACTTCCTAACTTCCTTGTAACTCATCTTAGTTATCACCTTCCAACTGTGACCCTTTGTTGCTGTGTCACATCTCTGGAACATTCTGTCCCTATCCACCTTGTCAGTTCCTCTCAGTACTTTATATCGTTATCATTGTCCACCCCATTCCTCCTGTCCTCCAGTGTTGTCAGGTTAAGTTCCCGGAGCCTCTCCTCGTAGGACAACCCCCTCAGCTCCAGGACTAGTCTTGTTGCAAACATTTGCGTTTTCTCTAATTTCTTGATGTGTTTTGCCAGGTATTGGCCTTATGTAAACGGTGTATAGTGTCGTGAATGACTCCTTACTTAGATGTTGAAATGCTGTTCTCAGGTTTGCCAGGCGCCTGCATGCTGCAGCAGTGTACTCACCTAGTTGTACTCACCTAGTTGAGGTTGCGGGGGTCGAGTCCGAGCTCCTGGCCCCGCCTCTTCACTGATCGCTACTAGATCACTCTCCCTGAACCGTGAGCTTTATCATACCTCTGCTTAAAGCTATGTATAGATCCTGCCTCCACTACATCGCTTCCCAAACTATTCCACTTACTGACTACTCTGTGGCTGAAGAAATACTTCCTAACATCCCTATGATTCATCTGTGTCTTCAACTTCCAACTGTGTCCCCTTGTTACTGTGTCCAATCTCTGGAACATCCTGTCTTTGTCCACCTTGTCAATTCCTCTCAGTATTTTGTATGTCGTTATCATGTCCCCCCTATCTCTCCTGTCCTCCAGTGTCGTCAGGTTGATTTCCCTTAACCTCTCCTCGTAGGACATACCTCTTAGCTCTGGGACTAGTCTTGTTGCAAACCTTTGCACTTTCTCTAGTTTCTTTACGTGCTTGGCTAGGTGTGGGTTCCAAACTGGTGCCGCATACTCCAATATGGGCCTAACGTACACGGTGTACAGGGTCCTGAACGATTCCTTATTAAGATGTCGGAATGCTGTTCTGAGGTTTGCTAGGCGCCCATATGCTGCAGCAGTTATTTGATTGATGTGCGCTTCAGGAGATGTGCCTGGTGTTATACTCACCCCAAGATCTTTTTCCTTGAGTGAGGTTTGTAGTCTCTGGCCCCCTAGACTGTACTCCGTCTGCGGTCTTCTTTGCCCTTCCCCAATCTTCATGACTTTGCACTTGGTGGGATTGAACTCCAGGAGCCAATTGCTGGACCAGGTCTGCAGCCTGTCCAGATCCCTTTGTAGTTCTGCCTGGTCTTCGTGTGTGTACTCAGTTGTAATCACCTAGTTGTGGTTGCGGGGATCGAGTCACAGCTCTTGGCGCCGCCTCTTCAACTGGTCACTACCCGGTCACTCTTCCCGCTCAGTGAGCTTTATCATACCTCTTCTTAAAGCTATGTATAAATCCTGCCTCCACTACATCAGTACCCAGGGTATTCCACTTCCTGACAACTCTGTGACTGAAGAAATACTTCCTAGCATCCCTGTGGTTCATCTGAGTCTTCAACTTCCAACTGTGACCCCTCGTTGCTGTGTCCCATCTCTGGAACATCCTGTCTCTGTCCATCTAATTCTCTCAGTATTTTATGTCGTTATCATATCTCTCCTATCTCTCCTGTCTCCCAGTGTCGTCAGGTCGATTTCCCTTAATCTCTCCTCGTAGGACATACCTCTTAGCTCCGGGACTAGTTTTGTTGCAAACATTTGCACTTTTTCTAGTTTCCTTGCATGCTTGGCTAGGTGTGGGTTCCAAACTGGCGCTGCATATTCCAATATGGGCCTAACGTACACGGTGTACAGGGTCCTGAATGACTCCTTATTTAGATGTCGGAATGCTGCTCTTAGGTTTGCTAGGCGGCTGTATGTTGCAGCAGTTATTTGGTTGATGTGCTTCTCAGGAGATGTGCCTGGTGTTATACTCACCCCAAGATCCTCTTCCTTGAGTGGGATTTGTAGGCTCTGGCCCCCTAGACTGTACTCTGTCTGTGGTCTTCTTTGCCCTTTCTCCATCTTCATGACTTTGCACTTGATGGGGTTGAGCTTCAGGAGCCAGTTGCTGGACCAGGCCTGCAGTCTGTCCAGATCCCTTTGTAGTTCTGCCTGATCCTCGTCCGATTGAATTTTTCTCATCAACTTCACATCATCTGCAAACAGGGACACTTCGGAGTCTATTCCTTCCGTCATGTCGTTCACAAATACCAGAAACAGCACCGGTCCTAGGACTGACCCATGTGGGACCCCGCTGGTCACAGGTGCCCACTCTGACACCTCGCCACGTACCATGACTCGCTGCTGTCTTCCTGACAAGTATTCCCTGATCCATTGTAGTGCCTTCCCTGTTATCCATGCCTGGTCTTCCAGCTTCCGCACTAATCTCTTGTGTGGAACTGTATCAAACGCCTTCTTACAGTCCAAGAAAATGCAATCTACTCATCCCTCTCTCTCTCCTGTCTTACTGTCGTCACCCTGTCATAGAACTCCAGAAGGTTTGTGACGCAGGATTTCCCGTCCCTGAAACCGTGCTGGCTGTCGTTGATAAGCTCATTCCTTTCTGTGTGTGTGTGTGTGTGTGTGTGTGTGTGTGTGTGTGTGTGTGTGTGTGTGTGTGTGTGTGTGTGTGTGTGTGTGTGTGTGTGTGTGTGTGTGTGTGTGTGTGTGTGTGCGTGTGTGTGTGTGTGTGTACTCACCTAATTGTGGTTGCAGGAGTCGAGACTCTGCTCTTGGCCCGCCTCTTCACTGACCGCTACTGGGTCCTCCCTCTCCCTGCTCCATGAGCTTTATCATGCCTCGTCTTAAAACTATGTATGGTTCCTGCCTCCGCTACATCGCTTGCCAGACTATTCCACTTCCTAACAACTCTGTGTATGCGTGTGTGTGTACGTGTGCGTGTGAACCATTCAGAACACACTTTACACACCTAATCCACGCTCCAATCATCCTAATTATCAATCTATTACTGTGGCATCATCCTCAAATATTCACGAGTCCATTACGGGGTCCTCAAGTGTAATCCTCCGCTGTTAAAAATAACTAAGTTGCGTCTATAATTTAAGCTTTCAGAATTATAGACCGTGACCACTGAAGACATTGCCTGTTATACTTCCCCTTGACAATGCCAAGAGTACTGAGTATGCTCAGAATATACTGTGTGTACCTGTCATGCTCAATGTTTTCAATATGCTGGCTGTATCGTACATGCTTTGTACGCTGAATATTCTGTGTTGAGAGTAGTGTACTTTGCGTGTGTTTAGCATGGTATATCATGCTCAGTAGGGAGCATTGAAAAAATACAAATTTGATGCAAGCTGCACTTTTCAGGCAATATTTGTATGGTCACAACAAACTTCTGTTCAAAATTTCGGACCATTTCATACCCTGCAGCATCGCGATCGACTTTTCGTCAAATTATACACCATTGAAAGCAATTAGTTATAATTTATTGGTTGTCAGGATAATAATCAAGTATACAAGGTTTATATCATTTATGGTTGTGAAGATTGTATAATCAAATGTACATGAGTTATATCAATCATCAACTATTTAATTTTAAACTATTACAAGTTAAAAGTGAAGTTTTTCTTGGTGCGGAACTTGGGCATCACTTTCCTGGAAAATATTCTTTTCCTGATATATCCATCTCTTGCCTTCTGTCCAGTCACTTCAGTGTAAGCTTCAGTCATCAATTTTATCCCTCTCTCAACAGCTTGGGTGTTGTTTGGCCACTTGGGAACCTCCAGTGGAGTCTAAATAATTTTCAGAACCTGTTGATCTGATAGAGAAGCAATGAAAGGAGGCTCAGTTTTGAGTTCAGTCTTCCAGTCAATCATGGAATGATAGTTCTTTGCTTGCCACTTTAGTTTGGGAATCACCACTTTTCTCGAGTTGACAATAGGAGCCACATTGTCATTCTCCTCATCTTCACTGTCAACCTCATCATCAGTGTAGATTAACAAGTCCTCGTCAGCAGCATCAGCAAAATCTTCTCCATCCTCATCAGAGCTTCAGTACTTTCTTCTGTCTGCTGATTCTCTTCCCTAATTTTTCTTATAATTGAGACAGCTTTGTCTCTCACAGTCATGTCTTCATCAGCGGACATACCATGAAGCAACTGATCTGTGTGAGCAAAGTAGGAATTTCTTTGGACAGTCTTCTTTACTATATTCTTTTCTTCACTGTTCAGATGTCTCATAATTTGCAATGACTGGAAGACGTTCTTTGGACGGTGTCTGACATAAGGAAGCAGCTTAATGTGGAACCACACTGGAACACTGAATTTTAAATTCATAATGACGACTCTTTTCAGCTTTTCAGCTGTTGATGTTGCCACATACAGCCTAAGGATCCTACTCCGTAAAGTATTCCACCTTGACACACACGGTGGACCTGGTTCAAGAGCAACCAAGTCATCATCAACCACACCTGTGATCACTCCTTTGCAAATCCTATACAAGTATTTCTGGTCCCAGGACAGATCCTATGTCACCCTGTCATTCAGAGCAGGGAAATCAGTTAAACTGACTGGCTTGAAAGCAACAACTGGCAGCTCAGACAGAGGATCCTTGATTTGCTTGCCACTGGGACCTCTCCAATGGTCAGGACAACTTGGCCTATCGTCATAGTGGTAGAAAACAGCCCGGAATAGTTTTCTGGTTGAGAATAGATCAGTCTTTCTGTCTCCAATTAATTTCTGCCATAGTTCAGAACAATTCTTAGCTGTTATCTTGATAATCACTGAAACATCAGTAAGCTTTCCTTCATCACATTTATATTGCCAGCAGTTAATTAACATGTCTTTGGACGGAAGTTTGTTGATTGGAAGAACACTGTCATGGCCAAACAATACATGTTCTGTGGCTCTCCTCGTTAACATTGTAACCATCTCAGTAGTAAAGTATGTAAGTAATCAGAGTACCTGAAAAGAGAGAAAGTTAGTTAATATTAATAAATACTGCAGAGTACATAGATACAGTACATAAAACACTGCGCTGCGCTACTCAGTAATACAGACATATTCCAAAATTTCAGTCTCAATTGATGTTGGCTAAACCTCGACCAATTAACTTCATAATTTGGCACTGAATCTAAGATGTATATAAGGAACAATGCCTGAAGAGTGCAGCTTTGGCCAAAATTTCAATGCTCCCTAATGCTCAATGTCTTGGGTATTTTCAGTGTTGAATATAGTTAGTCAGTATGACAGCCAGTCTAGCTACGTGCTATTCAAGAACACAGTTCAAGTCAGTCAACAAGACAGTCAGTTCACAGATCTTCAAGACAGTTCATGGAGCAACAAATTACTTCACAAACTAACAGGTTGGTCAGTTCACAGTCAAGCTCCGGGATCTCCCTTACGATTTTCTCTCCCGTTAACTCCAGGCTCCAGCTCCAAGCCCTTAGAACCACCCGAAAAATGGCACATAGGGCATTAAACCCTTGTGGGGTCAGTGGTGGAGGCTCGATCCTCCGTCCGCTAATCGCGCCCCAGGTCCTCGACTGAATTATTATTATTATGATTATTATTATTATAACTGTTATTATTATTATTATTATTATTATTATTATTATTATTATTATTATTATTATTATTATTATTATTATTATTATTATTATTATTATTAGTATGATAACTGTTATTATTATTATAACTGTTATTATTATTATTATTATTATTATTATTATTATTATAACTGTTATTATTATTATTATTATTATTATTATTATTATTATTATTATTATTATTATTATTATTATTATTATTATTATTAGTATGATAACTGTTATTATTATTATAACTGTTATTATTATTATTATTATTATTATTATTATTATTATTATTATTATTATTATTATTATTATAATAACTGTTATTATTATTATTATTATTATTATTATTATTATTATTATTATTATTATTATTATTATTATTATTATTATTAGTATGATAACTGTTATTATTATTATAACTGTTATTATTATTATTATTATTATTATTATTATTATTATTATAACTGTTATTATTATTATTATTATTATTATTATTATTATTATTATTATTATTATTATTATTATTATTATTATTATTATTATTATTATTATTATTTTATTGGTAGCCATAATTTTTTTTCTTCCTCCAACTATACACTTTTCTTTCACTCATAACTCAAGAACACCTCATTCGCTCAGCTTCAAATTTTCAACACTTATGCACGGTAAGGAGGACTACATTCTTGGAACAATGGTTAAGTTCACGTGTCCTATGACCCAATTTGCAGGAAACCCCCCATCCCCAGCATCCTGGAATGGCTTGGATAACCTGCGAAATCCTCAGCGGCGAGGTTTAAAACGCTCCATAAAGATGTTTCTTAATTCGTAATATAAAGTGATTTTTTTATTCTCCTTAAATCACGTTCAGTACTTGTGCACAACATCAATGTTCAATGTCTGGTGTATCTTAGTGCCAGGATAGTACCCAGGACAGTACCCAGGACAGAACCTAGGATAGTATCCAGGACAGTATCCAGGACACTACCCAGGATAGTACCCAGGACAGTACCCAGGACACTACCCTGAAAAGTACCCAGGACAGAACCTAGGATAGTATCCAGGACAGTACCCAGGACACTATCCAGGATAGTACCAAGGACAGAACCTAGGATAGTACCCAGGGCAGTACCCAGAACACTACCTTGGAAAGTACCCAGGACAGAACCTAGGATAGTATCCAGGACAGTACCCAGGACACTACCCAGGATAGTACCAAGGACAGAACCTAGAATAGTACCCAGGACAATACCCAGAATAGTACCCAGGATAGTACAAATGACAGTATCCAGGACACTACCCAGGATAGTACCTTGGATAGTACCCAGGATAGTACCCAGGATAGTATCCAGGATAGTCCCCAGGATAGTAGCCAGGATAGTAGCCAGGATAGTAGCCATGACAGTAGTCAGGATAGTAACCGGGATAATACCCAGGATAGTACCCAGGACAGCGCCCAGGATAGTCCCCAGGATAGTAGCCAGGAGAGTACCCAGAACAATACCCAGGATAGTACACGGGACAGAACTCATGATAGTCCCCAGGATAGTACTTAGGATAGTAACAAGGATAATACCCAGGACAGTACCCAGGATAGTACCCAGAATAGTACCCAGGATAGTACCCTGGATAATACCCAGGAATAGCATCTAAGATAGTACCCAGAATAATACCCAGGAGAATATCCAGAAGAGTTCTAAGGATAGTACCCATAATAGTACCCAGGATAGTACCAAGGATAGTACCCAGGGTAGTACCCGGGATAGTACCCAGAACAGTACCCAGGATAGTAACCAGGACAGTACCCAGAATACTACCCAAGATAGTACCCAGGACAGAACCTAGAATAGTACCCAGGACAATACCCAAGACACTACCCAGGATTGTACCCAGGACAGTACCCAGAATAGTACCCAGGATAGTACAAATGACAGTATCCAGGATAGTAGCCAGGATAGTACCTAGGATAGTACCCAGGATAGTACCCAGGATAGTATCCAGGATAGTCCCCAGGATAGTAGCCAGGATAGTAGCCAGGATAGTAGCCAGGATAGTAGCCAGGATAGTAACCGGACAGTATCCAGGATAGTAGCCAGGATAGTACCTAGGATAGTACCCAGGATAGTACCCAGGATAGTATCCAGGATAGTCCCCAGGATAGTAGCCAGGATAGTAGCCAGGATAGTAGCCAGGATAGTAGCCAGGATAGTAACCGGGATAATACCCAGGATAGTACCCAGAACATCACCCAGGATAGTCCCCAGGATAGTAGCCGCCAGGAGAGTACCCAGAATAATACCCAGGATAGTACACGGGACAGCACCCATGATAGTCCCCAGGATAGTACTCAGGATAGTAACAAGGATAGTACCCAGGACAGTACCCAGGATTGTACCCAGAATAGTACCCAGGATAGTACCCTGGGTAATACCCAGGAATAGCGTCTAAGATAGTACCCAGAATAGTACCCAAGACAATATCCAGAAGAATTCTAAGGATAGTACCCATAATAGTACCCAGGATAGTACCAAGGATAGTACCCAGGGTAGTACCCGGGATAGTACCCAGGACAGTACCCAGGATAGTACCATGATAGTACCCAGAAAGGTACCCAGTATAGTACTCTATGATAGTACCCAGGATAGTACCCAGGACAGCACCAAGGATAGTGACCAGGGCAGTATCCAGGATAGTACCAAGGTTAGCATCCAGGAATGTACCTAGGATAATACCCAGAACAGCACCAAGGATAGTACCCAGGATAATACTAAGAATAATACCCAGGATGGTACCCAGGACAATACCAAGGATAGTACCCAAAACAGTACCCAGAACAGTACCCAGGATAGTCCCCAGGATAGTACCCAAAACAGTACCCAGGACAGAACCCAGAACACTACCCAGGAAAGCACCCAGGACAGTACCAAGGACAATACCCAGGACAGTACCAAGGACAACACCCAGGACAGTACCAAGGACAATACCCAAGACAGTACCAAGGACAATACCCAGGACAGTACCAAGGGCAATACCCAAGACGGTACCAAGGGCAATACCCAGAACAATACCAAGGACAATACCCAGGACAGTATCAAGGACAATACCCAGGACAGTACCAAGGACAATACCCAGGACAGTACCAAGGACAATACCCAAGGCAGTACCAAGGACAATACCCAAGACAGTACCCAGGACAGTACCCAGCACAGTACCAAGGACAATACCCAGGACAGTACCAAGGACAATACCCAAGACAGTACCAAGGACAATACCCAGGACAGAACCAAGGGCAATACCCAAGACGGTACCAAGGGCAATACCCAGAACAATACCAAGGACAATACCCAGGACAGTATCAAGGACAATACCCAAGACAGTACCAAGGACAATACCCAGGACAGTACCAAGGACAATACCCAAGGCAGTACCAAGGACAATACCCAAGACAGTACCCAGGACAGTACCCAGCACAGTACCAAGGACAATACCCAGGACAGTACCAAGGACAATACCCAGGACAGTACCAAAGACAGTACCCAAGACAGTACCAGGGACAATACCCACGACAGTACCAAGGACAATACCCAAGACAGTACCAAGGACAATACCCAAGACAGTATCAAGGACAATACCCAAGACAGTACCAAGGACAATAACCAGGACATTACTAAGGGCAATACAAAGGACAGTACCAAGGGCAATACCCAGGACAGTACCAAGGACAATACCCAAGACAGTACCAAGGACAATACCCAGGACAGTTCCAAGGACAATACCCAGGGCAGTACCAAGGACAATACTCAGGACAGTACCAAGGACAATACCCAGGACAGTACCAAGGACAATACCCAAGAGTGTACCAAGGACTATACCCAGGACAGTACCAAGGACAATACCCAGGACAGTACCAAGGACAATACCAAAGACAGTACCAAGGACAATACCCAAGACAATACCCAAGACACTACCCAGGACAGTACCCAGGACAGTACCAAGGACAATACCCAGGACAGTACCAAGGACAATACCAAGGGCAGTACCAAGGACAATACCCAAGACAGTACCAAGGATAATACCCAGGACAGTACCAAGGACAATACCCAAGACAGTACCAAGGACAATACTCAGGACAGTACCAAGGACAATACCCAGGACAGTACCAAGGACAATACCCAGGACAGTACCAAGGACAATACCCAGGACAGTACCAAGGACAATACCCAGGACAGTACCAAGGACAATACCCAAGGCAGTACCAAGGACAATACCCAAGACAGTACCCAGGACAGTACCCAGCACAGTACCAAGGACAATACCCAGGACAGTACCAAGGACAATACCCAGGACAGTACCAAGGACAATACCCAAGACAGTACCAGGGACAATACCCAGGACAGTACCAAGGACAATACCCAAGACAGTACCAAGGACAATACCCAAGACAGTATCAAGGACAATACCCAAGACAGTACCAAGGACAATACCCAGGACATTACCAAGGGCAATACTCAGGACAGTACCAAGGACAATACCCAGGACAGTACCAAGGATAATACCCAGGACAGTACCAAGGACAATACACAAGACAGTACCAAGGACAATACTCAGGACAGTATCAAGGACAATACCCAGGACAGTACCAAGGACAATACTCAGGACAGTACCAAGGACAATACCCAGGACAGTACCAAGGACAATACCCAGGACAGTACCAAGGACAATACCCAGGACAGTACCAAGGACAATACCCAGGACAGTACCAAGGACAATACCCAAGGCAGTACCAAGGACAATACCCAAGACAGTACCCAGGACAGTACCCAGCACAGTACCAAGGACAATACCCAGGACAGTACCAAGGACAATACCCAGGACAGTACCAAGGACAATACCCAAGACAGTACCAGGGACAATACCCAGGACAGTACCAAGGACAATACCCAGGACAGTACCAAGGACAATACCCAAGACAGTACCAAGGACAATACCCAAGACAGTACCAAGGACAATACCCAGGACATTACCAAGGGCAATACAAAGGACAGTACCAAGGGCAATACCCAGGACAGTACCAAGGACAATACCCAAGACAGTACCAAGGACAATACCCAGGACAGTTCCAAGGACAATACCCAGGGCAGTACCAAGGACAATACTCAGGACAGTACCAAGGACAATACCCAGGACAGTACCAAGGACAATACCCAAGAGAGTACCAAGGACTATACCCAGGACAGTACCAAGGACAATGCCCAGGACAGTACCAAGGACAATACCCAAGACAGTACCAAGGACAATACCCAAGACAATACCCAAGACACTACCCAGGACAGTACCCAGGACAGTACCAAGGACAATACCCAGGACAGTACCAAGGACAATACCAAGGGCAGTAACAAGGACAATACCCAAGACAGTACCAAGGACAATACACAGGACAGTACCAAGGACAATACCCAGGACAGTACCAAGGACAATACCCAGGACAGTATCCAGGACAGTACCCAGGACAGTACCAAGGACAATACCCAGAACAGTACCAAGGACAATACCCAGGACAGTACCAAGGACACTACCCAGGACAGTACCAAGGACAATACCCAGGACAGTACCAAGGACAATACCCAAGACAGTACCAAGGACAATACCCAGGACAGTACCAAGGACAATACCCAAGACAGTACCTAGGACAGTACCGAGGACAGTACCAAGGACAATACCCAAGACAGTACCAAGGACAATACCTAAGACAGTACCAAGGACAATACCCAGGACAGTACCAAGGACAATACCCAGAACAGTACCAAGGACAATACCTAAGACAGTGCCAAGGACAATACCCAAGACAGTACCAAGGACACTACCCAGGACAGTACCAAGGACAATACCCAAGACAGTACCAAGGACAATACCCAGGACAGTATCAAGGACAATACCCAGGACAGTACCAAGGACAATACCCAGGACAGTACCAAGGACAATACCCAAGGCAGTACCAAGGACAATACCCAAGACAGTACCAAGGACAATACCCAGGACAGTACCAAGGACAATACCCAAGACAGTACCAGGGACAATACCCAGGACAGTACCAAGGACAATACCCAAGACAGTAACAAGGACAATACCCAAGACAGTATCAAGGACAATACCCAAGACAGTACCAAGGACAATACCCAGGACATTACCAAGGGCAATACTCAGGACAGTACCAAGGACAATACCCAGGACAGTACCAAGGATAATACCCAGGACAGTACCAAGGACAATACCCAAGACAGTACCCAGGACAATACTCAGGACAGTATCAAGGACAATACCCAGGACAGTACCAAGGACAATACTCAGGACAGTACCAAGGACAATACCCAGGACAGTACCAAGGACAATACCCAGAACAGTATCAAGGACAATACCCAGGACAGTACCAAGGACAATACCCAGGACAGTACCAAGGACAATACCCAAGGCAGTACCAAGGACAATACCCAAGACAATACCCAGGACAGTACCCAGCACAGTACCAAGGACAATACCCAGGACAGTACCAAGGACAATACCCAGGACAGTGCCAAGGACACTACCCAGGACAGTACCAAGGACATTACCCAAGACAGTACCAAGGACAATACCCAAGACAGTACCAAGGACAATACCCAAGACAGTACCAAGGACAATACCCAGGACAGTACCAAGGACAATACCCAAGACAGTACCAAGGACAATACCCAAGACAGTACCAAGGACAATACCCAGGACAGTACCAAGGACAATACCCAAGACAGTACCAAGGACAATACCCAGGACAGTACCAAGGACAATACCCAAGACAGTACCAAGGACAATACCCAGGACAGTACCAAGGACAATACCCAAGACAGTACCAAGGACAATACCCAGGACAGTACCAAGGACAATACCCAAGACAGTACCAAGGACAATACCCAGGACAGTACCAAGGACAATGCCAAAGACAGTTCCAAGGACAATACCCAGGACAGTACCAAGGACAATACCCAAGACAGTACCAAGGACACTACCCAGGACAGTACCAAGGACAATACCCAAGACAGTACCAAGGACAATACCCAGGACAGTGCCAAGGACACTACCCAGGACAGTACCAAGGACAATACCCAAGACAGTACCAAGGACAATACCCAAGACAGTACCAAGGACAATACCCAAGACAGTACCAAGGACAATACCCAGGACAGTACCAAGGACAATACCCAAGACAGTACCAAGGACAATACCCAGGACAGTACCAAGGACAATACCCAAGACAGTACCAAGAACAATACCCAGGACAGTACCAAGGACAATACCCAAGACAGTACCAAGGACAATACCCAGGACAGTACCCAGTATAGTACCCAGGACAGTACCCAGGACAGTACCAAGGACAATACCCAGGACAGTACCAAGGACAATACCCAGGACAGTACCAAGGTCACTACCCAGGACAGTACCCAGGACAGTACCCAGGACAGTACCCAGGACAGTACCCAGGACAGTACCCAGGACAGTACCCAGGACAGTACCCAGGACAGTACCCAGGACAGTACCCAGGACAGTACCCAGGACAGTACCCAGGACAGTACCAAGGACAATACCCAAGACAGTACCCAGGACAGTACCCAGGACAGTACCCAGGACAGTACCAAGGACAATACCCAGGACAGTACCCAGGACAGTACCCAGGACAGTACCCAGGACAGTACCCAGGACAGTACCCAGGACAGTACCCAGGACAGTACCAAGGACAATACCCAGGACAGTACCCAGGACAGTACCCAGGACAGTACCCAGGACAGTACCCAGGACAGTACCCAGGACAGTACCCAGGACAGTACCCAGTATAGTTCCCAGGACAGTACCCAGTATAGTTCCCAGGACAGTACCCAGGACAGTACCCAGGACAGTACCCAGGACAGTACCCAGGACAGTACCCAGGACAGTACCCAGGACAGTACCCAGGACAGTACCCAGGACAGTACCCAGGACAGTACCCAGGACAGTACCCAGGACAGTACCCAGGACAGTACCCAGGACAGTACCCAGGACAGTACCCAGGACAGTACCCAGGACAGTACCCAGGACAGTACCCAGGACAGTACCCAGGACAGTACCCTTGTTGGTAAACTTTTCGATGCACTAAAGTACAGTAGTTAAAATAAAGTTAGAATAGTTGGAACCTGCCATAACTAAAGAATAACTCATCCGATTGGCTTCAAACTTCCACTACTGGTGTGATTCCTTAGACACAAGGCTCATGCCAGTTTTATTAAATAAATAATGACATTCATCTCCCGAGAGACTTGAAAATATTATTAGTGATGAATTCTGTGAGAAGAATGATGATGCCTCATAAGTTTAACCCGAGTTGTGCAAATTTGAAATTTTATCGAAATTGGTTAAAAAAACTTGGATGGTAGACTCAGATCAATTACTGGAGAATGAATCTTGGGATCGGCTTCAAACTTCCACCATTGGTGGGCATTATTGAAACAAAGTTTGGAGTTCACTTTGATCTGTGTAAATTTCAACTCCCCAGTTTCATTAAATAAATCATTCCCCCTTGTAACAACTAGAGAATGTCTCTTTTGATCGGCTTCAAACCTCAAACTCTGGTTATATTATCAATAATTGAATTTTCGTTATTATTTTGAACTACATGGAGGCCAGTTTGCCAGTTAATTTTAAAACAATTTTGACACATTAGAATTTCTGACAGTAATAAAAATATTTTTCTTACAGGACTGAAGAGAATTTGTAAAAAAAAAAAAAATAGAGTAAAAACGAGGAAAGAAAACTGAAAAGAAAATAATTTTCAGTTCCTTTTTTTAATTTTCTGAGGAAAGATTTTCTCATTCCCCGAGATAACAAGAGAGTGCCTCTTCAGTTCAGCTTGGAGGAAGGGTTGATGTAGGTTAGAACAGTGTTTGTCCCTAATTTTCTAGTTTAACTGAAGGAATCAGGATATTAACTTCCATGTGATAACTAGTGAATGATTCTTACGATTCCCTTCAAATCTCAAACTCTGATATTTGAGTGTGTGTTACACATTTTTTGACTGCGTAACGTAAATAAAAGTTCTGGCTCATAAAGGGTAAATGACCTGCATTTATATTATTTAAAAAAGAAAAAGAAACCACATGTACCTTTGTACAAATTATGAAGCATAAGTTTAAATGGTCAATGTATGTGATGAATGGTTTTGAAAACCGACAAGTTGAAGAATTGAGACACTTATGCAACATATTGGATCTTTATTGAAGAAACGTTTCGCCACACAGTGGCTTCATCAGTCTTATACAAAGAAGGAAGATATAAGGAGGGGAGGAGTTTGAGGTAATCAGTCCCTCAGCCAGGAGTCGATGTGTTCAGTCCATCAATCTTGTAGAAAGTACAGCACAGGGCCGTAGACGTGGCTTATATACTGTAGTGAGGTGAGGCGAAGCAGGAGGAGGTGGAGTCACAGTGGTACCATCCACTAGTCTAAGTAGGTCTTCGTCCAAAGACTGGACAAGTTTTGAAGAATTCTTTGTATCAAGATCCCATGATGATGCAGTGTCTGACATATGTGATGAATACTTTTGAATAAGACTGATGAAACCACTCTGTGGCGTAACGTTTCTTCAATAAAGATTCCCATATGTTGTATAAGCGTCTCAGTTCTTCAACTTGGTCAATGTATTATGAGGAAGGACACAAAAACTCACCTATACAAATATGTATATATATATATATATATATATATATATATATATATATATATATATATATATATATATATATATATATATATATATATATATATATATGCGAGCTAAACATCTGGTTCCTAGATGATGGCACACTAGCAGGTACAAAAGAGTCCCTCCTACATGACCTTACACAGGTAATGACACGGGGACAGGAAATGGGTCTCGTCCTGAATCCATCCAAATGTGAAATCATCTCAGTCAGTCAACAAGTGATAAATGCAGTGAGATCAAAACTACCAGGAGCAGCAGTCATTGCCCCCACAAATAGTGTCTTGCTAGGAGCACCTCTGGGAAGCAATGCCATTGACACAATTCTCAGGAAGAAATTGGAAGAGTTAAGGAGAATGGAACAACGAATAGGCAATCTGGACACCCACGATGCCTTGTACCTTCTCACAAAGTGCTTGAGTCTGCCCAGGTTGACATATTTCCTAAGATGTGCACCTTCATATGATAACCCTATACTGCACGAATATGACAGTATTCTGAGGCAGATTTTTACGAAAGTACTTAACCTTACTCTAGAAGACGGGCAGTGGAACCAAGCTACACTTCCAGTCAGACTAGGAGGCATTGGTGTCCGCAAGTCATCACAGATTGCGTTACCTGCTTTTCTGTCCTCGTGTATTGCATCCAGAGAGCTTGTAGCAGCGATTCTCCCTGAACATCTTAGGGACAAGATAGGAGTCCAGGACCAAAAATTCATTGACGGAGCAATGATCTGGGATAATCTAACGAGCTCTGGAGCCAGACCTGCTCCCCCCAACAACTACAAAGAATCGCACTGGGATGGTCCAATAGTGGAAAATATTGCCTCAACAATGCTTCAGAGTGTGTCAGGGAAGGATAGAGCCCGCCTCCTGGCAGTGAGAGCCCCTCGTGCTGGGGACTTTCTGTTGGCTGTTCCCAACTCCAGCCTTGGCACACGTCTCGACCCACAGACCATCCGCATCGGTGTTGCCCTTCGACTTGCCGCCCCTATTCTCGCCGAACACAGGTGTATTTGTGGCATTGAAGCAGCAGACCGATTCGGGTACCATGGTCTTGTGTGCCGTAAATCCGAGGGAAAGATTGCAAGACATGAGGAGGTTAATAACATTATCAAGAGGAGCCTCACAACAGCTGGATGCCCAGCAGTAAGGGAGCCACCCCAACTATGCAGATCTGATGGCAGCCAGAAGCGTCCAGATGGTATCACCCTTCAAGCCTGGACAGATGGGAAGCAGGTGGTGTGGGACTATACATGTGCATCTACCTTGGCTGATACCTATCTCCAATACACCAGGGAGGAAGGAGGGGCAGTTGCCAGCTTCAGGGAGTCCCAAAAGTCTAGAAAATATGGAGAACTTGCCCATCATTATATGTTTGTTCCCATAGGCTCAGAGACCCTTGGCTCATGGGGAAAGAGTGCATCTAAATTCCTTAAGGAGCTGGGAAAAAGACTCATCAGGGTAACTAGGGATCCCAGGGCAGCTAGTTTTCTGTTCCAGCGGCTCAGTGCGGCTGTTCAAAGGGGTAATGCCTGCTGTATTTTGGGCACACGCCCCAGCTCTGAGGAGCTGGATGAGATTTTCGCCTTATAATCGGTGACACACACGTAACAACATGTACCGTATATGCCACCTTTATATCAACAATGTATCTCTTAAATCTTCTGTACCATATTATGTAATAAAATATTCCTAATAGTAAAAAAAAATATATTTCAAAAGATGGGGTGGTAGGGGAAGTGGAATATTCAAACGGCTTCAGGAAGAAATCCAAATATTTTTCCTTGAAGCCTTTTTATCCACTTCTCCGAGGCTATGGGTCCCACAATTTACACCAGAGGTGGACCCCAACCTATATATATATATATATATATATATATATATATATATATATATATATATATATATATATATATATATATATATATATATATATATGCGTTACAAATGTGTGCCGCACTCTGCACTATTCCTGTCTCGTGCATTGAGGTACAGATAACTGGAGTTAGTCAATACGGGGATACATTCCTCGGATCTCACAGCCACCGAAATACATCTAATAATAATAATAATAATAATAATAATAATAATAATAATAATAATAATAATAATAATAATAATAATAATAATAATAATAATAATAATAATAATAATAATAATAATAATAATAATAATAATAATAATAATAATAATAATAATAATAATAATAATAATAATAATAATAATAATAATAATAATAATAATAATAATAATAATAATAATGCGTAGATACAGTGATAGGTCAAGCATGAGGACAGGAGGTTAGGCAAATGAGTGAAATCAGTGTACGTTTGTACAGTATCTTGACCAGACCTAATTCACAACAGGCTCCCGAGGACCACGTCTGTACCTGTGTGAGGCCAGGGCTCTCTCTCTCTCTGTCTGTCTGTCTGTCTGTCTCTCTCTCTCTCTCTCTCTCTCTCTCTCTCTCTCTCTCCTCTCTCACACTATCAGTACAAACAAATCAAGTTCCCTTCTCTCTATGGTTACTCTACCAGCTCCATCTCTTCCTTTACTTCTCTCCTTTTAGCTGTTGTTCCTCCTACTGCAGGCGCTGCTGCTTTTGTTCTTGTTCTGCTGTTATTGCTGCTGCTTTTGTTCTTGTTCTGCTGTTATTGCTGCTGCTTTTGTTCTTGTTCTGCTGTTATTGCTGCTGCTTTTGTTCTTGTTTCTGTTACTGATGCTGTTGTTTAGGTTGTTGAAGCATATTTCCGCTGCTGCTTCTGTTCCTGTTGCTGCTTCTGTTCCTGTTGCTGCTTCTGTTCCTGTTGCTGCTTCTGTTCCTGTTGCTGCTTCTGTTCCTGTTGCTGCTTCTGTTCCTGTTGCTGCTTCTGTTCCTGTTGCTGCTTCTGTTCCTGTTGCTGCTTCTGTTCCTGTTGCTGCTTCTGTTCCTGTTGCTGCTTCTGTTCCTGTTGCTGCTTCTGTTCCTGTTGCTGCTTCTGTTCCTGTTGCTGCTTCTGTTCCTGTTGCTGCTTCTGTTCCTGTTGCTGCTTCTGTTCCTGTTGCTGCTTCTGTTCCTGTTGCTGCTTCTGTTCCTGTTGCTGCTTCTCGCCCATCACCACGCTCTCCTCTTCCCCAGTACCTCCTCCCCATCTCTGTGTTAATCCTCCTTCTCTTCCTCCCTAATTCCTCCTTCTCATTCTCTTCCCCCTCAATACCTCCTCCTATTTCTCTTCCTCTCCAATACATCCTCCTCTTCCTCCCTAATACATTCTCCTTCTCTTCCTCCCTAATACCTCCTCCTCCTTCTCCTCCTCCCCAATGACTCCTCCTCCTTCTCTTCCTCCCTAATACCTCCTTCTCCTTCTCTTCCTCCTCAATATCTCTTCCTCCTCAATATCTCTTCCTCCTTCTCCTCTTCCGCTCCACCTCCTCCTCCTCCTCCTCTTCCTCCTCCAGTCTCAATGTGGCTTCGAAAACACACACACACAGTGAAGAGGCGGGGCCAGGAGCTATGACTCAACCCATGCAACCACAAAAAGGTGAGTACAAGTAGGTGAGTACACACACACCCGGTGGCCTGGTGGCTACAGCTTCCGTTTCACACATGGAGGGCCCGGGTTCGATTCCCGGCGGGTGGAAACATTTCGACACGTTTCCTTACATCTATTGTCCTGTTCACCTAGCAGCAAATAGGTACCTGGGTGTTAGTCGACTGGTGTGGGTCGCATCCTGGGGGACAAGATTGAGAAACAATGGAAATAAGTTAGACAGTCCTCGATGACGCACTGACTTTCTTGGGTTATCCTGGGTGGCTAACCCTCCAAGGTTAAAAATCCGAACGAAATCTTATATTATCTTCACACACACACACACACACACACACACACACACACACACACGCACTCATTTATTAGCGTCCTGTTCCCAAGCACTAATAGTCAACAATGTAATCATCTGCAGGCAGATTACACTATGTAACGCTTGAGTTACCTTACCTCAAGTGATGGAGTAATAAGAGCATACATTTACTGCTTCTCTTGTCGAGGCTGACCAACACAACCACTCACAGATAACAGGCAGGAAAACGACACTCATTTTCCAGTTCATGATGCTGTGGATGGTGTTGAAACTCCATCGTCCGGGCTGTTACAATTTTTGTCTCTTTGGCCTCTTACAATAAGTGTTTTTCTTCCTTGCGTTCGTTCAGACTCGCTCCTCCGTCCACTGTGTTATAATTCTCATCCTTACCTTCCTACGATATTTTTTTCCTCCGTTGCGTCCGCTGAGACGCGTTCAGGATCCCCCAGACAAGGAATCCCGTATCGTTGTGCCGGCGTTTAGCGGCTGCGGGAGAGTGCTAATGTGACTAAAGTACCCGGCCTGCCTTATAATTATTTCTCTCCGACGATACCCGGCCGCTCCGCCCACCCAGCCTGCCATAAGAACGTAACCAATACCTGGAAGATCCGGCTCTAGGGCCGGCTCTCCCGAAGGCCGCTGTGGCCTCCGCCAGTATGCGGAGCCTTAAGCGCCTCACGCCAGCCTCAAAGAAAGAAGAGTCGCAGGTAATATATAGTCTGGTTATGATAAGTAAGCGAGTCTACTCGAAGAAAAGAAGAATAAATAAAGAATGTAATTACACCTGGCTGGTGACTCTTCAAAAGGCCCCGTCTAACACAGTTGCGTGCACTGCGGTCGCTGACGACCCTAACGGCGGCAGGTGAAACCCGCCCCTGTTGCAAGGCGGCATTCGGGTGAATATGGAAGCCTGAGGAAGCCTCCTCCTTGGGCACCTTGGCTGACTCTCCATGGTGGACGCTAAACAGCCGCGCAGATCAAACAAAAGGTTGAAGCATACCAAACACAACGAGGCTTCGGCCGGGTAAGTAGCAACGTAAGTGAAAGATTGTAGACTTGGGTCCTGATGACCGGTGTTAACTCAGACTCACCTGGAGGCCACAGATGGCTACGCAGGTGGGGCACAGATGGTCATGCAGGTAGGGCCATAGATGGCCACGCAGGTGGGGCACAGATGGTCATGCAGGTAGGGCCACAGATGGCCACGCAGGTGGGGCACAGATGGTCATGCAGGTAGGGCCACAGATGGCCACGCAGGTGGGGCACAGATGGTCATGCAGGTAGGGCCACAGATGGCCACGCAGGTGGGGCACAGATGGTCATGCAGGTAGGGCCACAGATGGCCACACGCAGGTGGGACACAGATGGTCATGCAGGTAGGGCCACAGATGCCTACACACATGGCCATACGCATGGCCCATGCTGGCCATGTTCGTTCGACCTGTTTAGCATGGGCCAGGAAGCCTACTGCAGTCCTGTTCCTTTATTCTCGTAGGGCACGAAGTCCATGCTGGTGGGACAGAATCAGTAAGGTGGGCCACAGTTGGCAGTGCAGGTGGGACACAGATGACTAATCGAATGGAACACAAATGACCAACCAAGTGGGACACGAATGGCAACGCAGGTGGGATATAGATGGCCAAGCAAGTGGAGACACAGATGGCAACCTAAGTGGGGCACACACGCAATGCAGATAGAACACAGCCAGACAGGTGGGCCACAGATGGTCAGACAGGTGGGACACAGTTGGCAAAGCAAGTGGGACACAGAGAACCAGGTGGGACACCGATGGCAATGCAGTTGGCACACAGAAGGCCACACAGGTAGGACACAGATGTTCAGACAGGTGGGACACAGATGGTCAAGCAGGTGGGACACAGATGGTCAGACAGGTGGGACACAGATGGTCAAGCAGGTGGGACACAGGTGGCAACGCAGGTGGGACACAGTTGGCAGTGCAGATGGGACACAGATGACCAAGTGGGTTGGTTAACAACACCATCGCTCACACTGACCTGGACTGGAGCAGTGTTAACAACACCATCACTCACATTAACCTGGACTGAAGCAGTGTTAACAACATCATCACTCACACTAACCTGGACTGAAGCAGTGTTAACAACACCATCACTCACACTAACCTGGACTGGAGCAGTGTTAACAACATCATCACTCACATTAACCTGGACTGAAGCAGTGTTAACAACACCATCACTCACACTAACCTGGACTGGAGCAGTGTTAACAACATCATCACTCACACTAACCTGGACTGGAGCAGTGTTAACAACACCATCACTCACACTAACCTGGACTGAAGCAGTGTTAACAACACGATCACTCACACTAACCTGGACTGGAGCAGTGTTAACAACATCATCACTCACACTAACCTGGACTGAAGCAGTGTTAACAACATCATCACTCACACTAACCTGGACTGAAGCAGTGTTAACAACACCATCACTCACACTAACCTGGACTGGAGCAGTGTTAACAACACCATCACTCACACTAACCTGGACTGAAGCAGTGTTAACAACATCATCACTCACACTAACCTGGACTGAAGCAGTGTTAACAACACCATCACTCACACTAACCTGGACTGGAGCAGTGTTAACAACATCATCACTCACATTAACCTGGACTGAAGCAGTGTTAACAACACCATCACTCACACTAACCTGGACTGGAGCAGTGTTAACAACATCATCACTCACATTAACCTGGACTGGAGCAGTGTTAACAACATCATCACTCACACTAACCTGGACTGGAGCAGTGTTAACAACACCATCACTCACACTAACCTGGACTGAAGCAGTGTTAACAACACCATCACTCACACTAACCTGGACTGGAGCAGTGTTAACAACATCATCACTCACACTAACCTGGACTGGAGCAGTGTTAACAACATCATCATTCACACTAACCTGGACTGGAGCAGTGTTAACAACACCATCACTCACACTAACCTGGACTGAAGCAGTGTTAACAACATCATCACTCACACTAACCTGGACTGGAGCAGTGTTAACAACATCATCATTCACACTAACCTGGACTGGAGCAGTGTTAACAACACCATCACTCACACTAACCTGGACTGAAGCAGTGTTAACAACATCATCACTCACACTAACCTGGACTGGAGCAGTGTTAACAACATCATCATTCACACTAACCTGGACTGGAGCAGTGTTAACAACACCATCACTCACACTAACCTGGACTGGAGCAGTGTTAACAACACCATCAGTCACACTAACCTGGACTGGAGCAGTGTTAACATCATCACTCACACTAACCTGGACTGGAGCAGTGTTAACAACATCATCACTCACATTAACCTGGACTTGAACAGTGTTAACATCATCATCACTCACATTAACCTGGACTGGAACAGTGTTAACAACATCATCACTCACACTAACCTGGACTTGAACAGTGTTAACATCATCATCACTCACATTAACCTGGACTGGAACAGTGTTAACAACATCATCACTCACACTAACCTGGACTTAAATAGTGTTAACATCATCATTATCACTCACATTAACCTGGACTGGAACAGTGTTAACAACACCATCACTCACACTAACCTGGACTGGAGCAGTGTTAACAACATCATCACTCACACTAACCTGGACTGGAGCAGTGTTAACAACACCATCACTCACACTAACCTGGACTGGAACAGTGTTAACAACATCATCACTCACACTAACCTGGACTGGAGCAGTGTTAACAACATCATCAGCCACACTAACCTGGACTGGAGCAGTGTTAACAACATCATCACTCACATTAACCTGGACTGGAGCAGTGTTAACAACATCATCACTCACATTAACCTGGACTGGAACAGTGTTAACAACATTATCACTCACATTAACCTGGACTGGAACAGTGTTATCAACATCATCACTCACATTAACCTGAACTGGAGCAATGTTAACAACATCACCACTCACATTAACCTGGACTGGAGCAGTGTTAACAACACCATCACTCACATTAACCTGGACTGGAACAGTGTTAACAACATCATCACTCACACTAACCTGGGCTGGAGCAGTGTTAACAACATCATCACTCACATTAACCTGGACTGGAGCAGTGTTAACAACATCATCACTCACACTAACCTGGACTGGAGCAGTGTTAACAACATCATCACTCACATTAACCTGGACTGGAACAGTGTTAACAACATCATCACACATATTAACCTGGACTGGAACAGTGTTAACAACATCATCACTCACATTAACCTGGACTGGAACAGTGTTAACATCATCACTCACGTTAACCTGGACTGGAGCAGTTTTAAAAACATCATCACTCACATTAACCTGGACTGGAACAGTGTTAACATCATCATCACTCACATTAACCTGGACTGGAACAGTGTTAACAACATCATCACTCACATTAACCTGGACTGGAACAGTGTTAACATCATCACTCACGTTAACCTGGACTGGAGCAGTGTTAACAACATCATCACTCACATTAACCTGGACTGGAGCAGTGTTAACAACATCATCACTCACACTAACCTGGACTGGAGCAGTGTTAACAACATCATCACTCACATTAACCTGGACTGGAACAGTGTTAACAGCATCATCACTCATATTAACCTGGACTGGAACAGTGTTAACAACATCATCACTCACATTAACCTGGACTGGAACAGTGTTAACAGCATCATCACTCATATTAACCTGGACTGGAACAGTGTTAACAACATCATCACTCACATTAACCTGGACTGGAACAGTGTTAACAACATCATCACTCACGTTAACCTGGACTGGAGCAGTGTTAACAACATCATCACTCACATTAACCTGGACTGGAGCAGTGTTAACAACACCATCACTCACGTTAACCTGGACTGGAGCAGTGTTAACAACATCATCACTCACGTTAACCTGGACTGGAGCAGTGTTAACAACATCATCACTCACATTAACCTGGACTGGAACAGTGTTAACAACACCATCACTCACGTTAACCTGGACTGGAACAGTGTTAACAACACCATCACTCACATTAACCTGGACTGGAACAGTGTTAACAACATCATCACTCACATTAACCTGGACTGGAACAGTGTTAACAACATCATCACTCACATTAACCTGGACTGGAACAGTGTTAACAACACCATCACTCACGTTAACCTGGACTGGAACAGTGTTAACAACACCATCACTCACATTAACCTGGACTGGAACAGTGTTAACAACATCATCACTCACATTAACCTGGACTGGAACAGTGTTAACAACACCATCACTCACATTAACCTGGACTGGAACAGTGTTAACATCATCACTCACGTTAACCTGGACTGGAGCAGTGTTAAAAACATCATCACTCACACTAACCTGGACTGGAGCAGTGTTAACAACATCATCACTCACATTAACCTGGACTGGAACAGTGTTAACAACATCATCACTCACGTTAACCTGGACTGGAGCAGTGTTAAAAACATCATCACTCACATTAACCTGGACTGGAACAGTGTTAACAACATCATCACTCACGTTAACCTGGACTGGAGCAGTGTTAAAAACATCATCACTCACGTTAACCTGGACTGGAGCAGTGTTAAAAACATCATCACTCACACTAACCTGGACTGGAGCAGTGTTAACAACATCATCACTCACACTAACCTGGACTGGAGCAGTGTTAACAACATCATCACTCACGTTAACCTGGACTGGAGCAGTGTTAACAACATCATCACTCACATTAACCTGGACTGGAGCAGTGTTAACAACATCATCACTCACATTAACCTGGACTGGAGCAGTGTTAACAACACCATCACTCACATTAACCTGGACTGGAGCAGTGTTAACAACACCATCACTCACATTAACCTGGACTGGAGCAGTGTTAACAACATCATCACTCACATTAACCTGGACTGGAACAGTGTTAACAACATCATCACTTACATTAACCTGGACTGGAGCAGTGTTAACAACACCATCACTCACATTAACCTGGACTGGAGCAGTGTTAACAGCATCATCACTCACATTAACCTGGACTGGAGCAGTGTTAACAACACATCACTTACATTAACCTGGACTGGAGCAGTGTTAACAACACCATCACTCACATTAACCTGGACTGGAGCAGTGTTAACAACACCATCACTCACATTAACCTGGACTGGAGCAGTGTTAACAACACATCACTCACATTAACCTGGACTGGAGCAGTGTTAACAACACATCACTCACATTAACCTGGACTGGAGCAGTGTTAACAACACATCACTCACATTAACCTGGACTGGAGCAGTGTTAACAACACCATCACTCACATTAACCTGGACTGGAGCAGTGTTAACAACACATCATCACTCACATTAACCTGGACTGGAGCAGTGTTAACAACACCATCACTCACATTAACCTGGACTGGAGCAGTGTTAACAACACCATCACTCACATTAACCTGGACTGGAGCAGTGTTAACAACACCATCACTCACATTAACCTGGACTGGAGCAGTGTTAACAACACCATCACTCACATTAACCTGGACTGGAGCAGTGTTAACAACACATCACTCACATTAACCTGGACTGGAGCAGTGTTAACAACACATCACTCACATTAACCTGGACTGGAGCAGTGTTAACAACACATCACTCACATTAACCTGGACTGGAGCAGTGTTAACAACACCATCACTCACATTAACCTGGACTGGAGCAGTGTTAACAACACATCACTCACATTAACCTGGACTGGAGCAGTGTTAACAACACATCACTCACATTAACCTGGACTGGAGCAGTGTTAACAACACCATCACTCACATTAACCTGGACTGGAGCAGTGTTAACAACACCATCACTCACATTAACCTGGACTGGAGCAGTGTTAACAACACATCACTCACATTAACCTGGACTGGAGCAGTGTTAACAACACCATCACTCACATTAACCTGGACTGGAGCAGTGTTAACAACACCATCACTCACATTAACCTGGACTGGAACAGTGTTAACAACACCATCACTCACATTAACCTGGACTGGAACAGTGTTAACAACACCATCACTCACATTAACCTGGACTGGAGCAGTGTTAACTCATTTGTTTAGTTTTTTCCTCCGTAAAAATCTTGTTCGTCAGTATAATATAAATAACAATGTTTGCTTTATATTATTAAACAATTTACACAACATTACTCACTAATTACTTTATTCATTAAAAGATTTAATTAGCTTCCGAAATCACAAGTCTTAGACATATTTACTAGAGGCGTCATAACTTCATGTCTAAACTGTGTGAGAATTCTTCTATTGTTACTTTGTGCTATGTTTTAACTTTCAGTTAAAACTAGAATTTAACCTATGTTGCTTCGTTATACGTTGTTCGCACAACGTCCCCCTTTTGACCTTTTCTATCTAAATCCCTCAAATTGGTTCTGAAATTTCTGGTATACTCATACTTTTTTTTGTATACGAAAAGGCTTTTTAATTTAAGTCTGTTGTAAATCGCATTGATTGATTTATCTTAGTTATGTTACTCAACTCATAATGTAAACAGAATTGCAATTTTTTTTTCTAAAATTGTGCCTTGCTTTTATTGTAATATACTTTAGATTATGATGATGAAAGAAGAAACATCCGAAACGTCAGTAAAGACATTTAACATCTATTAAAAATGGTGTCTGTCGCAGCCTCATATATCTTCTTCTTCTTTCAACAAACCGGCCGCATCCCACCGAGGCAGGGTGGCCCAAAGAGAAAAACAAAAGTTTCTCTTTTTAAATTTAGTAATTTATACATGAGAAGGGGTTACTAGCCCCTTGCTCCCGGCATTTTAGTCGCCTCTTACAACACGCATGGCTTACGGAGGAAGAATTCTGTTCCACTTCCCCATGGAGATAATAGGAAATAAACCAGAACAAGAACTAGAAAGAAAATAGCAGAAAACCCAGAGAGGTGTGTATATATATGCTTGTACATGTGTAGTGTGACCTAAGTGTAAGTAGAAGTAGCAAGACGTACCTGAAACCTTACATGTTTATGAGACAGAAAAAAGGACACCAGTAATCCTACCATCATGTAAAACAATTACAGGTTTTCGTTTTACACTTTCGCTTTACATACATATATATATATATATATATATATATATATATATATATATATATATATATATATATATATATATATATATATATATATATATATATATATATATATATATATATATATATATATATATATATATATATATATATATATATATATATATATATATATATATATATATATATATATATATATATATATATATATATATATATATGTAAGGGTGTTAGTGGAACGGGAAGAGTAGAAAGCAGATTAGAAAGAGTATCAGAAGAACTGAAAGTGTGGAGAATAGATACATACATATGGAAAATGAGAACATAACGCAGATTAATAAGAGGAACAGAAGAATGGGAAGGGCGGGAAACGGAGAAATACTTGGAAAAAATTCGGGGGAATTGTAAAAAAAAATAGCGATTCAGAAACTGAGTGGCTAAAAGGAGGAAGTAGCCATTCAGAAGGTGTCTGAAAGGCTATGGGCAAGAAGCCATAACAATCAGATGAAAGGAGAAAACGAGAGAATGACCTGAAAGGAGGGAAGACATAGCAATACCTCGAAAAATAAGAGAATGCAAAAAAAAAAGGCAACAAGAGGTGGTAAAGGAAGATGGAAGAGGAAAAACTGGAGGAGACGAGAAGAAGCCGGTGAAAAGGGTGAACTTTTTGAGAAGGGAGACAATCAAGGGGAATAATTCAAGCTTTAAGACCTCTTTTCGTATGGGCTGAAATGCAAAGTAGTAAGGAGCTTTTGGTCGCGTGATGAGGGTGGTCTCCCTGGATAGTGTGTGTGTGTGTGTGTGTGTTTATGGTCTCCCTGGATAGTGTGTGTGTGTGTGTGTGTGTGTGTGTGTGTGTGTGTGTGTGTGTGTGTGTGTGTGTGTGTGTTTATGGTC
>NC_091306.1:15370216-15395216 GCF_038502225.1 Cherax quadricarinatus | reverse complement strand
TACTGTTGCTGCTCATGTAAGAGTCTACTGTTGCTGCTCATGTAAGAGTCTACTGTTGCTACTCATGTAAGAGTCTACTGCTGCTGCTCATGTAAGAGTCTACTGCTGCAGCTCATGTAAGAGTCTACTGTTGCTGCTCATGTAAGAGTCTACTGTTGCTGCTCATGTAAGAGTCTACTGTTGCTACTCATGTAAGAGTCTACTGTTGCTGCTCATGTAAGAGTCTACTGTTGCTGCTCATGTAAGAGTCTACTGTTTCTGCTCATGTAAGAGTCTACTGTTGCTGCTCATGTAAGAGTCTACTGTTGCTGCTCATGTAAGAGTCTACTGTTGTTGCTCATGTAAGAGTCTACTGTTGCTACTCATGTAAGAGTCTACTGTTACAGCTCATGTAAGAGTCTACTGTTGCAGCTCATGTAAGAGTATACTGTTGCAGCTCATGTAAGAGTCTACTGTTGCTGCTCATGTAAGAGTCTACTGTTGCTGCTCATGTAAGAGTCTACTGCTGCAGCTCATGTAAGAGTCTACCGGTGCTACTCATGTAAGAGTCTACTGTTGCTGCTCATGTAAGAGTATACTGTTGTTGCTCATGTAAGAGTCTACTGTTGCAGCTCATGTAAGAGTCTACTGCTGCAGCTCATGTAAGAGTCTACTGTTGCTACTCATGTAAGAGTCTACTGTTGCAGCTCATGTAAGAGTCTACTGTTGTTGCTCATGTAAGAGTCTACTGTTGTTGCTCATTTAAGAGTCTACTGTTGCAGCTCATGTAAGAGTCTACTGTTGCTACTCATGTAAGAGTCTACTGTTGCAGCTCATGTAAGAGTCTACTGTTGTTGCTCATGTAAGAGTCTACTGTTGCAGCTCATGTAAGAGTCTACTGTTGCAGCTCATGTAAGAGTCTACTGTTGCTGCTCATGTAAGAGTCTACTGTTGCAGCTCATGTAAGAGTCTACTGTTGCAGCTCATGTAAGAGTCTACTGTTGCTGCTCATGTAAGAGTCTACTGTTGTTGCTCATGTAAGAGTCTACTGTTGCAGCTCATGTAAGAGTCTACTGTTGCTGCTCATGTAAGAGTCTACTGTTGTTGCTCATGTAAGAGTCTACTGTTGCAGCTCATGTAAGAGTCTACTGTTGCTGCTCATATAAGAGTCTACTGTTGTTGCTCATGTAAGAGTCTACTGTTGCAGCTCATGTAAGAGTCTACTGTTGCAGCTCATGTAAGAGTCTACTGTTGCAGCTCATGTAAGAGTCTACTGCTGCTGCTCATGTAAGAGTCTACTGTTGCTGCCATGTAAGAGTCTACTGTTGCAGCTCATGTAAGAGTCTACTGCTGCAGCACATGTAAGAGTCTACTGTTGTAGCTCATGTAAGAGCCTACTGCTGCAGCTCATGTAAGAGTCTACTGCTGCAGCTCATGTAAGAGTCTACTGCTGCAGCTCATGTAAGAGTCTACTGTTGTAGCTCATGAAAGAGCCTACTGCTGCAGCTCATGTAAGAGACTACTGCTGCAGCTCATGTAAGAGTCTACTGCTGCAGCTCATGTAAGAGTCTACTGTTGTAGCTCATGTAAGAGTCTACTGCTGCAGCTCATGTAAGAGTCTACTGCTGCTGCTCATGTAAGAGTCTACTGTTGTAGCTCATGAAAGAGCCTACTGCTGCAGCTCATGTAAGAGACTACTGCTGCAGCTCATGTAAGAGTCTACTGCTGCAGCTCATGTAAGAGTCTACTGTTGTAGCTCATGTAAGAGTCTACTGCTGCAGCTCATGTAAGAGTCTACTGCTGCAGCTCATGTAAGAGTCTACTGTTGTAGCTCATGAAAGAGCCTACTGCTGCAGCTCATGTAAGAGACTACTGCTGCAGCTCATGTAAGAGTCTACTGCTGCAGCTCATGTAAGAGTCTACTGTTGTAGCTCATGTAAGAGTCTACTGTTGTAGCTCATGTAAGAGCCTACTGCTGCAGCTCATGTAAGAGTCTACTGCTGCAGCTCATGTAAGAGTCTACTGTTGTAGCTCATGTAAGAGTCTACTGCTGCAGCTCATGTAAGAGTCTACTGCTGCAGCTCATGTAAGAGTCTACTGTTGTAGCTCATGTAAGAGTCTACTGCTGCAGCTCATGTAAGAGTCTACTGTTGTAGCTCATGTAAGAGTCTACTGTTGTAGCTCATGTAAGAGTCTACTGTTGTAGCTCATGTAAGAGTCTACTGTTGTAGCTCATGTAAGAGTCTACTGTTGTAGCTCATGTAAGAGTCTACTGCTGCAGCTCATGTAAGAGTCTACTGTTGTAGCTCATGTAAGAGCCTACTGCTGAAGCTCATGTAAGAGTCTACTGCTGCAGCTCATGTAAGAGTCTACTGTTGTAGCTCATGTAAGAGCCTACTGCTGCAGCTCATGTAAGAGTCTACTGCTGCAGCTCATGTAAGAGTCTACTGCTGCAGCTCATGTAAGAGTCTACTGCTGCAGCTCATGTAAGAGTCTACTGCTGCAGCTCATGTAAGAGTCTACTGCTGCAGCTCATGTAAGAGTCTACTGCTGCAGCTCATGTAAGAGTCTACTGTTGTAGCTCATGTAAGAGTCTACTGCTGCAGCTCATGTAAGAGTCTACTGTTGTACCTCATGTAAGAGTCTACTGCTGCAGCTCATGTAAGAGTCTACTGCTGCAGCTCATGTAAGAGTCTACTGCTGCAGCTCATGTAAGAGTCTACTGTTGTAGCTCATGTAAGAGTCTACTGTTGTAGCTCATGTAAGAGTCTACTGTTGTAGCTGATGTAAGAGTCTACTGCTGCAGCTCATGTAAGAGTCTACTGTTGTAGCTCATGTAAGAGTCTACTGTTGTAGCTCATGTAAGAGTCTACTGTTTTAGCTCATGTAAGAGTCTACTGTTGTAGCTCATGTAAGAGTCTACTGTTGTAGCTCATGTAAGAGTCTACTGTTGTAGCTCATGTAAGAGTCTACTGCTGCAGCTCATGTAAGAGTCTACTGTTGCAGCTCATGTAAGAGTCTACTGCTGCAGCTCATGTAAGAGTCTACTGCTGCTGCTCATGTAAGAGTCTACTGCTGCAGCTCATGTAAGAGTCTACTGCTGCAGCTCATGTAAGAGTCTACTGCTGCTGCTCATGTAAGAGTCTACTGCTGCAGCTCATGTAAGAGTCTACTGCTGCAGCTCATGTAAGAGTCTACTGTTGCAGCTCATGTGAGAGTCTACTACTGCTGCTTAGGTAAGAGTCTACTGCTGCAGCTCATGTAAGAGTCTACCGCTGCAGCTCATGTAAGAGTCTACTGCTGCAGCTCATGTAAGAGTCTACTGCTGCAGCTCATGTAAGAGTCTACTGCTGCAGCTCATGTAAGAGTCTACTGCTGCTGCTCATGTAAGAGTCTACTGTTGCTGCTCATGTAAGAGTCTACTGCTGCTGCTCATGTAAGAGTCTACTGCTGCTGCTCATGTAAGAGTCTACTGCTGCTGCTCATGTAAGAGTCTACTGCTGCTGCTCATGTAAGAGTCTACTGCTGCTGCTCATGTAAGAGTCTACTGTTGCTGCTCATGTAAGAGTCTACTGCTGCTGCTCATGTAAGAGTCTACTGCTGCTGCTCATGTAAGAGTCTACTGCTACTGCAGTTCTTGAAGGTACAGTCATGCTGCTGTCACTCACTGATGTAGCACAGTCATGCTGCTGTCACTCACTGATGTAGCACAGTTATGCTGCTGTCACTCACTGATGTAGCACAGTTATGCTGCTGTCACTCACTGATGTAGCACAGTTATGCTGCTGTCACTCACTGATGTAGCACAGTTATGCTGCTGTCACTCACTGATGTAGCACAGTTATGCTGCTGTCACTCACTGATGTAGCACAGTTATGCTGCTGTCACTCACTGATGTAGCACAGTTATGCTGCTGTCACTCACTGATGTAGCACAGTTATGCTGCTGTCACTCACTGATGTAGCACAGTCATGCTGCTGTCACTCACTGATGTAGCACAGTCATGCTGCTGTCACTCACTGATGTAGCACAGTCATGCTGCTGTCACTCACTGATGTAGCACAGTCATGCTGCTGTCACTCACTGATGTAGCACAGTCATGCTGCTGTCACTCACTGATGTAGCACAGTCATGCTGCTGTCACTCACTGATGTAGCACAGTCATGCTGCTATCACTCATTGATGTAGCACAGTCATGCTGCTATCACTCATTGATGTAGCACAGTCATGCTGCTATCACTCATTGATGTAGCACAGTCATGCTGCTATCACTCATTGATGTAGCACAGTCATGCTGCTATCACTCATTGATGTAGCACAGTCATGCTGCTGTCACTCACTGATGTAGCACAGTTATGCTGCTGTCACTCAGTGATGTAGCACAGTCATGCTGCTGCCAGTCAGTGATGTAGCACAATCAAGCTGCTGTCACTCACTGATGTAGCACAGTCATGCTGCTGTCACTCACTGATGTAACACAGTCATGCTGCTGTAACTCACTGATGTAGCACGGTCATGCTGGTGTCACTCACTGATGTAGCACAGTCATGCTGCTGTCATCCACTGATGTAGAATAGTCATGCTTCTGTGACAAACTGATATAGCACAGTCATGCTGCTGTCACTCACTGATGTAGCACAGCTATGCTGCTGTCATCCACTGATGTAGAATAGTCATGCTTCTGTGACAAACTGATATAGCACAGTCATGCTGCTGTCATCCACTGATGTAGAATAGTCATGCTTCTGTGACAAACTGATATAGCACAGTCATGCTGCTGTCGATCACTGATGTAGCAAAGTCATGCAGCTGTTACTGATGTTGCACGGTCATTTTGCTGTTACTGATGTAGCACAGTCATGCTGCTGTAACCCATAGATGTGGTACAGTCATGCTGGTGTCACCCACTGATGTAGCACATTCATGCTGCTGTCACTCACTGATGTAGGATAGTCATGCTGCTGTCACTCACTGATGCTGCAGAGTCATGCTGCTGTCACTCACTGATGCTGCAGAGTCATGCTGCTGTCACTCACTGATGTAGCACAGTCATGCTTCTGCCACTCACTGATGGTGCACATTCATGCTGCTGTCACTCACTGATGTAGCACAGTCATGTTGCTGTCACCCACTGATGTAGCATAGTCATGCTGCTGTCACCCACTGATGTAGCACAGTCATGCTGCTGTCACCCACTGATGTAGCACAGTCATGCTGCTGTCACCCACTGATGTAGCACAGTCATGCTGCTGTCACCCACTGATGTAGCACAGTCATGCTGCTGTCACCCACTGATGTAGCATAGTCATGCTGCTGTCACCCACTGATGTAGCATAGTCATGCTGCTGTCACCCACTGATGTAGCATAGTCATGCTGCTGTCACCCACTGATGTAGCACAGTCATGCTGCTGTCACCCACTGATGTAGCACAGTCATGCTGCTGTAACTCACTGATGTAGCACAGTCATGCTGCTGTCACTCACTGATGTAGCACAGTCATGCTGCTCTCACTCAATGATGTAGCACAGTCATGCTGCTCTCACTCAATGATGTAGCACAGTAATGCTGCTCTCACTCTCTGATGTAGCACAATCATTCTGCTGTCACTAACTGATGTAGCACAGCCATGCTGCTCTCACCCACTGATGTAGCAGAGTCATGCTGCTGACACCCACTGATGTAGCACAGTCATGCTGCTGTCACGCATTGATGTAGCACAGTCATCCTACTGTCACTCATTGATGTAGGACAGTCATGCTGCTGTCGCCCATTGACGTAGCACAGCCATGTTGCTGTCAATCACTGATGTAGCACAGTCCTGCTGCTGTCACTCACTGATATAGCACAGTCATGCTGCTGTTACTGATACAGCACAGTAATGTTGCTGTCACTCGCTGATGTAGCACAGTCACGCTGCTGTTTTTAATGTAGCAGAGTCATGCTGCTGTCACCCACTGATGGAGAACAATCATGCTGTTGTCAACCACAGATGCAGCACAGTCATGTTGCTGTCACTCACTGATATAGCACATCATGCTACTGTCACTCACTGCTGATCAAACACCGATGGAATTTTGATGAGCTGGAGAGAGGAGACAGCGGAGAAGAAAGTGATTACATAGCGGGAACGCTTCACTCTGGTGGTCCCAAAGTGATAATTGCAGTGATGTATAACCCACCACAGAACAGCAGGAGGCCAAGGGAAGAGTATGACGAGAGCAATAGAGCAATGGTTGACACACTGGCTGCAGTGGCGAGAAGAGCTCATGCATGCAGGGCAAAGCTCCTGATCATGGGCGACTTTAACCACAAGGAGATCGAATGGGAGAACTTGGAGCCACATGGGGGCCAAGATACATGGAGGGCTAAGATGATGGAGGTGGTACTGGAAAACTTCATGTACCAACACGTAAGGGACACTACAAGACAGAGAGGAGAGGATGAACCAGCAAGACTGGACTAAGTATTCACCTTGAGTAGTGCAGATATTGAGGACATCACATATGAAAGACCCCTTGGGGCCAGCGATCATGTGGTTTTGAGCTTCGAATACACAGTAGAGCTACAAGTGGAGGGGGAAGCAGGAAGGCAAGGACAAATGAAACCAAACTACAGGAAAGGGGACTACACAAGAATGAGGAACTTCCTGAATGAGGTTCAGTGGGACAGAGAACTGGCAGGGAAGCCAGTTAATGAGATGATGGAATATGTAGCAACAATGTGCAAGGAGGCTGAGGAGAGGTTTGTACCCAAGGGTAACAGGAATAATGAAAAAGCCAGGATGAGCCCATGGTTCACCCAAAGATGCAAGGAGGCAAAAACCAAGTGTCCCAGGGAATGGAAGAAATATAGAAGGCAAAGGACCCAGGGGAATAAGGAGAGCAGTCGTAGAGCCAGAAACGAATATGCACAGATAAGAAGGGAGGCCCAACGTCATTATGAAAACGACATAGCAGCAAAAACCAAATCTGACCCGAAGCTGTTATACGGCCACATCAGGAAGAAAACAACCGTTAAGGACCAGGTAATCAGGCTAAGGAAGGAAGGAGGAGAGACAACAAGAAATGACCGTGAAGTATGTGAGGAACTCAACAAGAGATTCAAAGAAGTGTTCACAGAGGAGACAGAAGGGGCTCCAGAAAGACGGAGAGGTGGGGTACACCACCATGTGCTGGACACAGTACACACAACCGAGGAAGAAGTGAAGAGGCTTCTGAGTGAGCTAGATACCTCAAAGGCAATGGGGCCAGATAACATCTCTCCATCGGTCCTGAGAGAGGGAGCAGAGGCGCTATGTGTACTCCTAACAACAATATTCAATACATCTATCGAAACAGGGAGATTGCCTGAGGCATGGAAGACAGCAAATGTGGTCACAATCTTTAAAAAAGGAGACAGACATGAAGCACTAAACTACAGACCAGTGTCACTGACATGTATAGTATGCAAAATCATGGAAAAGATTATCAGGAGAAGAATGGTGGAACGCCTAGAAATTAATGATCTCATCACCAGCAGCCAATATGGTTTCAGAGATGGGAAATCCTGTGTCACAAACCTACTGGAGTTCTATGACATGGTGACAGCAGTAAGACAAGAGAGAGAGGGGTGGGTGGATTGCATTTTCTTGGACTGCAAGAAGGCTTTTGACACAGTACTACACAAGAGATTAGTGCAAAAACTGGAGGACCAAGCAGGGATAACAGGGAAGGCACTGCAATGGATCAGGGAATACTTGTCAGGAAGACAGCAGCGAGTAACGGTACGTGGCGAGGAGTCAGAGTGGGCACCTGTGACCAGCGGGGTCCCACAGGGGTCAGTCCTAGGACCAGTGCTGTTTCTGGTATTTGTGAACGACATGACGGAAGGAATAAACTCCGAGGTGTCCCTGTTTGCAGATGACGTGAGGTTGATGAGAAGAGTTCATTCGATCGACGACCAGGCAGAACTACAAAGGGATCTGGACAGGCTGCAGACCTGGTCCAGCAACTGGCTCCTGAAGTTCAATCCCACGAAGTGCAAAGTCATGAGGATTGGGGAAGGCCAAAGAAGACCGCAGACGGAGTACAGTCTATGGGGCCAGAGACTAAAAACATCACTAAAGGAAAAAGATCTTGGGGTGAGTATAACACCAGGCACATCTCCTGAAGCGCACATGAACCAAATAACTGCCGCAGCATATGGGCGCCTGGCAAACCTCAGAACAGCATTCCGACATATTAATAAGGAGTCGTTCAGGACCCTGTACACCGTGTACGTTAGGCCCATATTAGAGTATGCGGCTCCAGTTTGGAACCCACACCTAGCCAAGCATGTAAAGAAACTAGAGAAAGTTCAAAGGTTTGCAACAAGACTAGTCTCAGAGTTAAGAGGTATGTCCTATGAGGAGAGGTTAAGGGAAATCAACCTGACGACACTGGAGGACAGGAGAGATAGGGGGGACATGATAACGACTTACAAAATACTGAGAGGAATTGACAAGGTGGACAAAGACAGGATGTTCCAAAGACTGGACACATCAACACGGGGACACAGTTGGAAGCTGAAGACACAGATGAATCAAAGGGATGTTAGGAAGTATTTCTTCAGCCACAGAGTAGTCAGGAAGTGGAATAGTTTGGGAAGCGATGTAGTGGAGGCAGGATCCATACATAGCTTTAAGCAGAGGTACGATAAAGCTCATGGTTCAGGGAGAGTGACCTAGTAGTGACCAGTGAAGAGGCGGGGCCAGGAGCTTGGACTCGACCCCTGCAACCTCAACTAGGTGAGTACAACTAGGTGAGTACAGTCATGCTGCTGACACCAACTGATGTAGCACGGTCATGCTTCTGTCACTCACTCATGTAGCACAGTCATGCTACTGACACCCACTGATGTAGCAAAATCATGCTGCTGGCACTCACTGATTTAGCATAGTCATGCTGTTCCCACCCACTCATGTAGCACAGTCATGCTGCTCTCACTCACTGATGTAGCACAATCATGATGCTGTCACTCACTGATGTAGCACAGTCATGCTGCTCTCACTCATTGATGTAGCACAGTTATGCTGCTGTCACTCACTGATGTAGCACAGCCATGCTGCTGTCACTCACTGATATATCACAATAATGCTGCTGTCTCCCTCTGGTGAAGCACAGTCATGCTGCTGTCATTCATTATGCAGCACAGTCATGCTACTGACACCCACTGATGTATCACAGTCGTGTTGCTGTCACTCACTGATGTAGCACAGCCATGCTGTTGCCACCCACTGATGTAGCACAATCATCCTTCTGTCACTCAGTGATGTAACACAATCATGTTGCTGGCACTCACTGATATACCACAGTCATGCTGCTGTCACCCACTGATGTAGCACAGTCATGCTGCTGTCACGCATTGATGTAGCACAGTCATGCTACTGTGACTCACTGATGTAGCACAGTCATGCTGCTGTCACCCACTGATGTAGCACAGTCATGCTGCTGTCACGCATTGATGTAGCACAGTCATGCTACTGTGACTCACTGATGTAGCACAGTCATGCTGCTGTCACCCACTGATGTAGCACAGTCATGCTGCTGTCACGCATTGATGTAGCACAGTCATGCTACTGTGACTCACTGATGTAGCACAGTCATGCTGCTGTCACCCACTGATGTAGCACAGTCATGCTGCTATCACACACTGATGTAGCACAGTCATGCTACTGACACCCACTGATGTAGCACAGTCATGCTGCTGACACCCACTGATGTAGCACAGTCATGCTGCTGACACCCACTGATGTAGCACAGTCATGCTGCTGACACCCACTGATGTAGCACAGTCATGCTGCTTTCACTCACTGATGTAGCACAGTCATGCTACTGTGACTCATTGATGTAGCACAGTCATGCTGCTGTTACTGATATGGAACAGCCATGTTACTGTCACTCGCTAATGTAGCACATTTATGCTGCTGTTTCTGATGTAGCACAGTCATGCTGCTGTTTCTGATGTAGCACAGTCATGCTGCTGCCACCCACTGATGTAGCACAGTCATTTTGCTGTCACTGATGTAGCACAGTCATGCTGCTGTTACTCACAGATGTAGCACAGCCATGCTGCTGTCACTCACTGATGTAGCACGGTCATGCTGCTGTCATTCACTGGTGTAGCACAGTCATGCTGCTGTCACTCACTGATGTAGCACGGTCATGCTGCTGTCACTCACTGATGTAGCACAGTCATGCTGCTGTCAATCACTGATGTAGCACAGTCATGCTGTTGCCACCCACTGATGTAGCACAGTCATGCTGCTGGCACTCACTGATGTAGCACAGTCATGCTGCTGTCAATCACTGATGTAGCACAGTCATGCTGTTGCCACCCACTGATGTAGCACAGTCATGCTGCTGTCACCCACTGATGTAACAGACTCATGTTTCTCTCAGTCATTGATGTAGCACAGTCATGCTACTGTCACTCACTTATGTAGCACAGTCGTGTTGCTCTCACTGATATAGCAGTCATGCTATTGTGACTGACTTACTGTAGCACAGTCATGCTGCTGTCACCCACTAATGTAGCACAGTTATGTTGCTGTCACTAACTGATATAGCACAGTCATGCTGCTGTCACTCACTGATGTAGCACAGTAATGCTGCTGTCACTCACTGATGTAGCACAGTAATGCTGCTCTCACTCTCTGATGTAGCACAGTCATTCTGTTGTCACTAACTGATGTAGCACAGCCATGCTGCTCTCACCCACTGATGTAGCAGAGTCATGCTGCTGACACCCACTGATGTAGCACAGTCATGCTGCTGTCACGCATTGATGTAGCACAGTCATGCTACTGTGACTCACTGATGTAGCACAGTCATGCTGCTTTCACTCACTGATGTAGCACAGTCATGCTACTGTGACTCACTGATGTAGCACAGTCATGCTGCTGGTACTGATATGGCACAGTCATGTTGCTGTCACTCGCTAATGTAGCACATTCATGCTGCTGTTTCTGATGTAGCACAGTCATGCTGCTGTCACCCACTGACGTAGTACATTCATGCTGCTAGCACTCACTGATGTAGCACAGTCATGCTGCTGTTAATCACTGATAAAGCACAGTCATGCTGCTGCCACCCACTGATGTAGCACAGTCATGTTGCTGTCACTCACTGATGTAGCACAGCCATGCTACTGTTACTCAAAGATGTAGCACAGTCATGCTGCTGTCAATCACTGATGTAGCACGGTCATGCTGCTGTCATTTACTGGTGTAGCACAGTCATGCTGCTGTCACTCACTTATGTAGCACAGTCATGCTGCTGGCACTCACTGATGTAGCACAGTCATGCTGCTGTCAATCACTGATGTAGCACAGTCATGCTGCTGGTACTGATATGGCACAGTCATGTTGCTGTCACTCGCTAATGTAGCACATTCATGCTGCTGTTTCTGATGTAGCACAGTCATGCTGCTGTCACCCACTGATGTAGCACAGTCATTTTGCTGTCACTGATGTAGCACAGTCATGCTGCTGGCACTCACTGATGTAGCACAGTCATCCTGCTGTCAATCACTGATGTAGCACAGTCTTGCTGCTGTTACCCACTGATGTAGCACAGTCTTGCTGCTGTTACCCACTGATGTAGCACAGTCTTGCTGCTGTTACCCACTGATGTAGCACAGTCATGTTTCTCTCAGTCATTTATGTAGCACAGTCATGCTACTGTCACTCACTTATGTAGCACAGTCATGTTGCTCTCACTGATATAGCAGTCATTCTGTTGTGACTGACTGATGTAGCACAGTCATGCTGCTGTCACTCACTGATATATCACAATCATGCTGGTGTCACCCTCTGGTGTAGCACAGTCATGCTGCTGACACCCACTGATGAAGCAGTCATGTTTCTGTAACTCACTGATGTAGCACAGTAATGCTGTTCTCACTCTCTGCTGTAGCAGAGTCCTGCTGCTGTCACTAACTGATGTAGCACAGTCATGCTGCTGTCACCCACTGGTGTAGCACAGTCATGCTGCTGTCACCCACTGGTGTAGCACAGTCATGCTGCTGTCACCCACTGGTGTAGCACAGTCATGCTGCTGTCACTCACTGATATAGCACTGTCATGTTGCTGTCATTCACTGATGTTGCACAGCCATGCTGTTGTCACCCACTGATGTAGCACAGTCATGCTGCTGACACCTACTGATGTAGCACAGTCATGCTGCTCTCACTCATTGATGTAGCACAGTTATGCTGCTCTCACTCATTGATGTAGCACAGTTATGCTGTTCCCACCCACTGATATACCACAGTCATGCTGCTGTCACCCACTGATGTAGCACAGTCATGCTGCTGACAGGCACTGATGTAGCAGAGTCATGCTGCTGACAGGCACTGATGTAGCACAGTCATGCTGCTGGCACTCACTGATAAAGCACAGTCATGCTGTTGCCACCCACTGGTGTAGCACAGTCATGCTGCTTTCACTCACTGATGTAGCACAGTCATGATGCTGTCACTCACTGATGTAGCACAGTCATGCTACTGTGACTCATTGATGTACCACAGTCATGCTGCTGTCACCCACTGATGTAGCACAGTCATGCTGTTGCCACCCACTGGTGTAGCATAGTCATGCTGCTGTCACCCACTGATGTAGCACAGTCATGCTGCTTTCACTCACTGATGTAGCACAGTCATGATGCTGTCACTCATTGATGTACCACAGTCATGCTGCTGTCACCCACTGATGTAGCACAGTCATGCTGTTGCCATCCACTGATGTAGCACAGTCATGCTGCCGTCAATCACTGATGTAGCACAGTCATGTTTCTCTCAGTCATTGGTGTAGCACAGTCATGCTACTGTCACTCACTTATGTAGCACAGTCATGTTGCTCTCACTGATATAGCAGTCATGCTGTTGTGACTGACTGATGTAGCACAGTCATGCTGCTGTCACCCACTAATGTAGTACAGTTATGTTGCTGTCACTCCCTGATATAGCACAGTCAGTCATGCTACGGTCACTCAGTGATGTAGCACAGTCATGCTGCTGTCACTCAGTTATGTAGCTGAGTCATGCTGCTCTTACTGATGTGGCACATTCATATTGTTCTCAGTCGCTGATGTAGCACAGTCATGCTGCTGTTTATGATGTAGCACAGTCATGCTGCTGTTTATGATGTAGCACAGTCATGGTGCTGTCACCCACTGATATAACAGTCATACTCGTGTCACTCACTGATGTAGCACAGTCATGCTGCTGTTTATGATGTAGCACAGTCATGGTGCTGTCACCCACTGATATAACAGTCATACTCGTGTCACTCACTGATGTAGCACAGTCATGCTGCTGTTTATGATGTAGCACAGTCATGGTGCTGTCACCCACTAATATAACAGTCATACTCGTGTCACTCACTGATGTAGCACAGTCATGCTGCTGTCACTGATAATAAAATAACGAGGCAGTAATCATTCGGACGTTATTGTACGGCATTTCTGTCCACAAAATAGTCACGCGTTATACGGGGTGGTGTTGGTGGTTGTGGTCGTTGTGGTGGTGCCGGTTGTGGTAGTGAAGGAATGAAGGAAGAAGGGATGAAGGTAGGAAGAATGAAGGTAGAAGGAAGAAATGAGAGGAGAATTGGTTGAAGAGGAACAACAAAATAGAAATAACTACGAAATATCCATTATCATTGAACGTCGTGTAAATCTGCTTATTGCAAGACTAATATATATCAACTTTCCTAATGAAAGATATTACTGATCAAGAATATGATTCATTACACTATATCTCTTATTTTTCTTCGCAATATTTTTCACTTCATCGTCACGCTTCAGCACGATTGTTGTGAACCGATTTCCGTATATACGCTACTTGTTGCGTGTGAACGATGCTTGTTGCGTGTGAACGATGCTTGTTGCGTGTGAACGATGCTTGTTGCGTGTGAACGATGCTTGTTGCGTGTGAACGATGCTTGTTGCGTGTGAACGATGCTTGTTGCGTGTGAACGATGCTTGTTGCGTGTGAACGATGCTTGTTGCGTGTGAACGATGCTTGTTGCGTGTGAATGATGCTTGTTGCGTGTGAACGATGCTTGTTGCGTGTGAACGATGCTTGTTGCGTGTGAACGATGCTTGTTGCGTGTGAATGACGCTTGTTGCGTGTGAACGATGCTTGTTGCGTGTGAACGATGCTTGTTGCGTGTGAACGATGCTTGTTGCGTGTGAATGATGCTTGTTGCGTGTGAACGATACTTGTTGCGTGTGAACGATGCTTGTTGCGTGTGAACGATGCTTGTTGCGTGTGAACGATGCTTGTTGCGTGTGAATGATGCTTGTTGCGTGTGAACGATGCTTGTTGCGTGTGAACGCTGTTTGTTGCGTGTGAATGATGCTTGTTGCGTGTGAACGATGCTTGTTGCGTGTGAACGATGCTTGTTGCGTGTGAACGATGCTTGTTGCGTGTGAACGATGCTTGTTGCGTGTGAACGATGCTTGTTGCGTGTGAACGATGCTTGTTGCGTGTGAACGATGCTTGTTGCGTGTGAATGATGCTTGTTGCGTGTGAACGATGCTTGTTGCGTGTGAACGCTGTTTGTTGCGTGTGAATGATGCTTGTTGCGTGTGAACGATGCTTGTTGCGTGTGAACGATGCTTGTTGCGTGTGAACGATGCTTGTTGCGTGTGAACGATGCTTGTTGCGTGTGAACGATGCTTGTTGCGTGTGAACGATGCTTGTTGCGTGTGAACGATGCTTGTTGCGTGTGAATGATGCTTGTTGCGTGTGAACGATGCTTGTTGCGTGTGAACGATGCTTGTTGCGTGTGAACGATGCTTGTTGCGTGTGAACGATGCTTGTTGCGTGTGAACGATGCTTGTTGCGTGTGAACGATGCTTGTTGCGTGTGAACGATGCTTGTTGCGTGTGAACGATGCTTGTTGCGTGTGAACGATGCTTGTCGCGTGTGAACGATGCTTGTTGCGTGTGAACGATGCTTGTTGCGTGTGAACGATGCTTGTTGCGTGTGAACGATGCTTGTTGCGTGTGAACGATGCTTGTTGCGTGTGAACGATGCTTGTTGCGTGTGAACGATGCTTGTTGCGTGTGAACGATGCTTGTTGCGTGTGAACGATGCTTGTTGCGTGTGAACGATGCTTGTTGCGTGTGAACGATGCTTGTTGCGTGTGAACGATGCTTGTTGCGTGTGAACGATGCTTGTTGCGTGTGAACGATGCTTGTTGCGTGTGAACGATGCTTGTTGCGTGTGAACGATGCTTGTTGCGTGTGAACGCTACTTGTTGCGTGTGAACGATGCTTGTTGCGTGTGAACGATGCTTGTTGCGTGTGAACGCTACTTGTTGCGTGTGAACGATGCTTGTTGCGTGTGAACGATGCTTGTTGCGTGTGAACGATGCTTGTTGCGTGTGAACGATGCTTGTTGCGTGTGAACGATGCTTGTTGCGTGTGAACGATGCTTGTTGCGTGTGAACGATGCTTGTTGCGTGTGAACGATGCTTGTTGCGTGTGAACGATGCTTGTTGCGTGTGAACGATGCTTGTTGCGTGTGAACGATGCTTGTTGCGTGTGAACGATGCTTGTTGCGTGTGAACGATGCTTGTTGCGTGTGAACGATGCTTGTTGCGTGTGAACGATGCTTGTTGCGTGTGAACGCTACTTGTTGCGTGTGAACGATGCTTGTTGCGTGTGAACGATGCTTGTTGCGTGTGAACGCTACTTGTTGCGTGTGAACGATGCTTGTTGCGTGTGAACGATGCTTGTTGCGTGTGAACGCTACTTGTTGCGTGTGAACGATGCTTGTTGCGTGTGAACGATGCTTGTTGCGTGTGAACGCTACTTGTTGCGTGTGAACGATGCTTGTTGCGTGTGAACGATGCTTGTTGCGTGTGAACGATGCTTGTTGCGTGTGAACGATGCTTGTTGCGTGTGAACGCTACTTGTTGCGTGTGAACGCTGTTTGTTGCGTGTGAACGCTGTTTGTTGCGTGTGAATGATGCTTGTTGCGTGTGAACGATGCTTGTTGCGTGTGAACGATGCTTGTTGCGTGTGAACGATGCTTGTTGCGTGTGAACGCTACTTGTTGCGTGTGAACGATGCTTGTTGCGTGTGAACGCTACTTGTTGCGTGTGAACGATGCTTGTTGCGTGTGAACGATGCTTGTTGCGTGTGAACGATGCTTGTTGCGTGTGAACGATGCTTGTTGCGTGTGAACGATGCTTGTTGCGTGTGAACGATGCTTGTTGCGTGTGAACGATGCTTGTTGCGTGTGAACGATGTTTGTTGCGTGTGAACGATGCTTGTTGCGTGTGAACGATGCTTGTTGCGTGTGAACGATGCTTGTTGCGTGTGAACGCTACTTGTTGCGTGTGAATGCTACTTGTTGCGTGTGAATGCTACTTGTTGCGTGTGAACGATGCTTGTTGCGTGTGAGCGCTACTTGTTGCGCATGAACGCTGTTTGTTGCGTGTGAACGCTGCTCGTTGTGTGTGAACGCTGCTTGTTGTTGTGTGAACGCTGCTTGTTGCGTGTGAACGCTACTTGCTGCGTGCGAACGCTGCTTGTTGCGTGTGAACGCTGCTTGTTGCGTGTGAACGCTGCTTTTGGTGTGTGAACGCTGCTTGTTGCGTGTGAACGCTGCTTGTTGCGTGTGAACGCTGCTTTTTGTGTGTGAACGCTGCTTGTTGAGTGTGAACGCTGCTTGTTGCGTGTGAACGCTGCTTGTTGCGTGTGAACGCTGCTTGTTGCGTGTGAACGCTGCTTGTTGCGTGTGAACGCTGCTTGTTGCGTGTGAACGCTGCTTGTTGCGTGTGAACGCTGCTTGTTGCTTGTGAACGCTGCTTGTTGCGTGTGAACGCTGCTTGTTGCGTGTGAACGCTGCTTGTTGCCTGTGAACGCTGCTTATTGCGTGTGAACGCTGCTTGTTGCGTGTGAACGCTGCTTGTTGAGTGTGAACGCTGTTTGTTGCGTGTGAACGCTGCTTGTTGCGTGTGAACGCTGCTTGTTGCGTGTGAACGCTGCTTGTTGCGTATGAACGCTGCTTGTTGCGTGTGAACGCTACCTGCTGCATGTGAACGCTACTTGCTGCGTGTGAACGCTGCTTTTTGGCTGTGAACGCTGCTTGTTGCGTGTGAACGCTGCTTGTTGCATGTGAACGATGCTTGTTGCCTGTGAACGCTGCTTGTTGCGTATGAACGCTGCTCGTTGCGTGTGAACGCCGCTTGTTGGGTATGAACGCTGCTCGTTGCGTGTGAACGCTGCTTGTTGCGTATGAACGCTGCTCGTTGCGTGTGAACGCTGCTTGTTGCATGTGAACGCTGTTTGTTGCGTGTGAATGCTGCTTGTTGCGTGTGAACGCTGCTTGTTGCGTGTGAACGCTGCTTATTGCGTGTGAACGCTGCTTGTTGCGTGTGAACGCTGCTTGTTGCGTGTGAACGCTGCTTGTTGCGTGTGACCGCTGCTTGTTGCGTGTGAACGCTGCTTGTTGTGTGTGAACGCTGCTTGTTGTGTGTGAACGCTACTTGCTGCGTGTGAACGCTGCTTGTTGCGTGTGAACGCTACCTGCTGCGTGTGAACGCTACCTGCTGCGTGTGAACGCTGCTTGTTGCGTGTGAACGCTGCTTGTTGCGTGTGAACGCTGCTGATTGCGCATGAACGCTACTTGATGCGTGTGAACGCTGCTTGTTCCTTGTGAACGCTGCTTGTTGCTTGTGAACGCTGCTTGTTGCGTGCGAACGCTGCTTGTTGCGTGTGAACGCTGCTTGTTACGTGTGAACGCTGTTTGTTGCGTGTGAATGCTGCTTATTGTGTGTGAACGCTGCTTGTTACGTGTGAACGCTGCTTGTTGCGTGTGAACGCTACTTGCTGCGTGTGAAAGCTGCTTGTTGCGTGTGAACGCTGCTTGTTGCGTGTGAACGCTACTTGCTGCGTGTGAACCCTACTTGCTGCGTGTGACCGTTGCTTGTTGCGTGTGAACGCTGCCTGCTGCGTGTGAACGCTTCCTGAGCTTTGTCATACCTCGTCTTAAAGCTATGTATGGTTCCTGCCTCCACTACATCACTTGCAAGGCTATTCCACTTCCTGACGACTCTATGACTTGCTGCGTGTGAACGCTGCTTGTTGCGTGTGAACGCTACCTGCTGCGTGTGAACGCTACTTGCTACGTGTGAACGCTGTTTGTTGCGTGTGAATGCTGCTTGTTGCGTGTGAACGCTGCTTGTTGCGTATGAACGCTGCTCGTTGCGTGTGAACGCTGCTTGTTGCGTATGAACGCTGCTCGTTACGTGTGAACGCTGCTCGTTGCGTGTGAACGCTGCTTGTTGCGTATGAACGCTTCTCGTTGCGTGTGAACGCTGCTTGTTGCATGTGAACGCTGTTTGTTGCGTGTGAATGCTGCTTGTTGCGTGTGAACGCTGCTCGTTGCTTGTGAACGCTGCTTGTTGCGTATGAACGCTACTTGTTGCGTGTGAACGCTGCTTGTTGCGTATAAACGCTGCTCGTTGTGTGTGAACGCTACTTGTTGCATGTGAACGCTGTTTGTTGCGTGTGAATGCTCCTTGTTGCGTGTGAACGCTGCTTGTTGCGTGTGAACGCTACCTGCTGCGTGTGAACGTTACTTGCTGCCTATGAACGCTGTTTGTTGCGTGTGAACGCTGCTTATTGCGTGTGAACGCTGTTTGTTGCGTGTGAACGCTGCTTGTTGCGTGTGACCGCTGCTTGTTGCGTGTGAACGCTGCTTGTTGTGTGTGAACGCTGCTTGTTGTGTGTGAACGCTACTTGTTGCGTGTGAACGCTGCTTGTTGCGTATGAACGCTGCTCGTTGCGTGTGAACGCTGCTTGTTGCGTATGAACGCTTCTCGTTGCGTGTGAACGCTGCTTGTTGCATGTGAACGCTGTTTGTTGCGTGTGAATGCTGCTTGTTGCGTGTGAACGCTGCTTGTTGCGTGTGAACGCTGCTCTTTGCGTGTGAACGCTGCTTGTTGCGTGTGAACACTGCTTATTGCGTGTGAACGCTGCTTGTTGCGTGTGAACGCTGCTTGTTGCGTGTGAACGCTGCTTGTTGCGTGTGACCGCTGCTTGTTGCGTGTGAACGCTGCTTGTTGTGTGTGAACGCTACCTTCTGCTTGTGAACGCTACTTGCTGCGTATGAACGCTGGTTGTTGCGTGTGAACGCTGTTTATTGCGTGTGAACGCTGCTTGTTGCGTGTGACCTCTGCTTGTTGCGTGTGAACGCTGTTTGTTGCGTGTGAACGCTACCTGCTGCTTGTGAACGCTACTTGCTGCGCATGAACGCTGTTTGTTGCGTGTGAACGCTGCTTATTGCTTGTGAACGCTGCTTGTTGCGTGTGAACGCCGCTTGTTGCGTGTGACCGCTGCTTGTTGCGTGTGAACGCTGCTTGTTGTGTGTGAACGCTGCTTGTTGTGTGTGAACGCTACTTGTTGCGTGTGAACGCTGCTTGTTGCGTATGAACGCTGCTTGTTGCGTGTGAACGCTGCTTGTTGCGTATGAACGCTGCTCGTTGCGTGTGAACGCTGCTTGTTGCATGTGAACGCTGTTTGTTGCGTGTGAATGCTGCTTGTTGCGTATGAACGCTGCTTGTTGCGTGTGAACGCTGCTCGTTGCTTGTGAACGCTGCTTGTTGCGTATGAACGCTGCTCTTTGCGTGTGAACGCTGTTTGTTGCGTGTGAATGCTGCTTATTGCGTGTGAACGCTGCTTGTTGCGTGTGAACGCTGCTTGTTGCGTGTGAACGCTGCTTGGTGCGTGTGACCGCTGCTTGTTGCGTGTGAACGCTGCTTGTTGTGTGTGAACGCTGCTTGTTGTGTGTGAACGCTACTTGTTGCGTGTGAACGCTGCTTGTTGCGTGTGAACGCTACTTGCTGCGTGTGAACGCTGCTTGTTGCGTGTGAACGCTACCTGCTGCGTGTGAACGCTACTTGCTGCGTGTGAACGCTGCTTGTTGCGTGTGAACGCTGCTTGTTGCTTGTGAACGCTGCTTGTTGCGTGCGAACGCTGCTTTTTGCGTGTGAACGCTGCTGATTGCGCATGAACGCTACTTGATGCGTGTGAACGCTGCTTATTGTGTGTGAACGTTTCTTGTTACGTGTGAACGCTGCTTGTTGCGTGTGAACGCTACTTGCTGCGTGTGAACCCTACTTGCTGCGTGTGAGCTTTGCTTGTTGCGTGTGAACGCTGCCTGCTGCGTGTGAACGCTTCCTGTGCTTTGTCATACCTCGTCTTAAAGCTATGTATGGTTCCTGCGTCCACTACATCACTTGCTAGGCTATTCCACTTCCTGACGACTCTATGACTGAAGAAATACTTCCTAACATCCCTGTGACTCGTACGAGTCTTCAGCTTCCAGTTGTGACCCCTTGTTTCTGTGTCCCCTCTCTGGAACAACCTGTCTCTGTCCACCTTATCTATTCCACGCAGTATTTTGAATGTCGTTGTCATGTCTCCCCTGACCCTCCTGTCCTCCAGTGTCGTAAGCCCGATTTCCCTTAACCTTTCTTCGTAGGACATTCCCCTTAGCTCTGGAACTAGCCTTGTTGCAAACCTTTGCACTTTCTCTAACTTCTTGACGTGCTTGACCAGGTGTGGGTTCCAAACTGGTGCTGCATACTCCAGTATGAGCCTGATGTACACAGTGTACAGTGTCTTGAACGATTCCTTACTAAGGTATCGGAACGCTATTCTAGGTTTGCCAGGCGCCCATATGCTGCAGCAGTTATCTGGTTGATGTGTGCCTCCGGAGACATGCTCGGTGTTATGGTCACCCCAAGTTCTTTCTCCTTGAGCGAGGTTTGCAGTCTTTGGCCACCTAGCCTATAGTCTGTCTGCAGTCTTCTTTGCCCTTCTCCGATCTTCATGACTTTGCATTTGTCAGGGTTGAATTCAAGAAGCCAGTTGCTGGACCACGTGTCCAGCCTGTCCAGGTCTCTTTGCAGTCCTGCCTGATCCTCATCTGATTAATTCTCCTCATTAACTTCACATCATCTGTGAACAGGGACACCTCTGAGTCTATCCCTTCCATCATGTCATTCACACATACCAAAAATAGCACTGGTTTTACGACTGACCCCTGTGGAACCCCGCTAGTCACAGGTGCCCAATGTGATACCTCATCCCGTACCATGACTCGTTATTGCCTCCCTGTCAGGTATTCTCTGATCCATTGCAGTGCCCTTCCTGTTATACGCGCCTGATCCTCTAGTTTCTGCACTAATCTCTTGTGAGGAACTGTGTCGAAGGTCTTCTTGCAGTTCAAGAAAATGCAATCAACCCACCCCTCCCCCTCGTGTCTTACGTCTATAACTTTGTCATAAAACTCCAGAAGGTTTGTGACACAGGATTTGCCTTCCATGAATCCGTGCTGGTTGTCATTTATAATCTTGTTCCGTTTCAGGTGCTCCACCACTCTCCTGATAATCTTCTCCATGACTTTGCATACTATACACGTCAGTGACACTGGTCTGTAGTTTAGTGCCTCTTTTCTGTCTCCTTTTTCAAAAATGGGAACTACATTTGCGGTCTTCCGTATCTCAGGTAGTTGCGCAGTTTCAAGGGATGTGTTGAAGATTGTGGTTAATGGCACACACAGTATATCTGCTCCCTCCCTGAGGACCCACGGGGAGATGTTGTCCCGTTCCATTGCCTTTGAGGTATCAAGGTCACTTAGCAGCTTCTTCACCTCCTCCTCAGTTGTGTGCATGTCATCCAGCACTTGTTGGTGTATTCCCTGTTGGTGTCCGTCTCTGTCCTGTCTTCCCAGAGTCCTTCCTGTCTCCATTGTGAATACTTCCTAAAATCTCCTGTTGAGCTCCTCAAATACCTCTTGATAGTTTCTTGTGAGTTCCCCACCTTCCTTCCTCAGCCTGATCACCTGGTCTTTGACTGTTGTCTTTCTCCTAATGTGGCTAAACAGCAGTTTTGGGTCAGACTTGACTTTCGATGCTATGTCATTTTCGTACTGTCGCTGGGCCTCCCTCCTTATCTGTGCATACTCGTTTCTGGCTCTTCGACTGATCTCTTTATTTTCCTGGGTCCTTTACCTTCTGTACGTTTTCCATTCTCTAATGCACTTAGGTTTTGCCTCTCTACACCTTCCGGTAAACCGAGGACTCGCTTTGGTCTTCCCATTGTTTCTGTTGCCCTTGGGAACAAGCCTTTCCTCTGCCTCCTTGCATTTTGTTGTTACATATTCCATCATTTCATTAACTGAATTTCCTATCAGTTCTCCGTCCCACCGAACCTCCCGCAGGATGTTCCTCATACCTGTCTAGTCCCTCCTTTTATAGTTTGGCTTTTCCCATTCGACTCCTGTTACCCTTTCCACCTGTAACTCTACTATGTAATCAAAACTCAGGACTTCGTGGTCACTAGCTCCGAGGGGCCTCTCATATGTGATGTCATCAAAGTCTGAACTACTCAGAATGAACACAAGGTCCAGTCTTGCCGGTTCATCCTCCCCTCTCTCTCTGGTAGTGTCCCTGATGTGTTGATGCATGAGATTTTCCAGTACCACATCCATCATCTTAGCTCTCCATGTGTTAGGACCCCCGTGAGGCTCCAGGTTTTCCCAGTCAATCTCCCTATGGTTGAAATCACCCATAACACATAATCGTGCTCTGCATGATTGAGCTCTTCGTGCCACCTCAGCCAGTGTGTCCACCATCACTCTGTTGTTCTCTTCATATTCCTCTCTTGGCCTTAAATTGTACCTACTATGTAGTCCCTTTAACCAATCTCGTCAATGCCTTCCATTTCCTCAAAACTCCATTGTTTTTTTATGAGCAGTTCAACCCCTCCTCCCCTTCTGCTCTTTCTATCTTTCCTCAGGATCTGATATCCCGGTGGGAAGACTGCGTCTGTTATTGTCTAAGTGAGTTTCGTTTCTGTGACTGCTTTGATGTCTGTTGTTTCGTTGATTCTTTCATGTGTGTGTGTGTGTGTATGTGTGTGTGTGTGTGTGTGTGTGTGTGTGTGTGTGTGTGTGTGTGTGTGTGTGTGTGTGTGTGTGTGTGTGTGTGTGTGTGTGTGTTTGTGTATGTGTGTGTGTATGTGTGTGTGTGCATCTGTGTGTGTGTGTGTGTGTGTGTGTGTGTGTGTGTGTGTGTATGTGTATGTGTGTGTGTGTGTGCGTGTCTGTGCGTGTGTGTGTGTGTGTGTATGTGTATGTGTGTGTGTGTGTATGTGTGTGTTAGTTACCATTTTGTTACCATTTTGTCCTAGGCACATGTCAATTAGACACTAGGCCTGTTGTGTGAGTTTGTGTGTATAGTGAGTGTGTGTGTGTGTGTGTGTGTGTGTGTGTGTGTGTGTGTGTGTGTGTGTGTGTGTGTGTGTGTGTGTACTCACCTAATTGTGGTTGCAGGGGCCGAGACTCAGCTTCTGGCCCCGCCTCTTCACTGATCGCTACCAGGTCCTCTCTCTGCTTCCTGCCTCCACTACATCACTTGCTAGGCTATGTGTGTGTGTGTGTGTGTGTAAGTATACTCACCTAGTTGTGGCTGCAGGGGTCGAGTCATAGCTCCTGGCCCTGCCTCTTCACTGGCCGCTACTGGATCACTCTCCATTCACCATGAGCTTTGTATGTGTATGTGTGTGTGTGTGTGTGTACTCACCTAGTTGTACTCACCTAGTTGAGGTTGCGGGGGTCGAGTCCGAGCTCCTGGCCCCGCCTCTTCACTGATCGCTACTAGGTCACTCTCCCTGAGCCGTGAGCTTTATCATACCTCTGCTTAAAGCTATGTATGGATCCTGCCTCCACTACATCGCTTCCCAAACTATTCCACTTACTGACTACTCTGTGGCTGAAGAAATACTTCCTAACATCCCTGTGATTCATCTGTGTCTTTAGCTTCCAACTGTGTCCCCTTGTTACTGTGTCCAATCTCTGGAACATCCTGTCTTTGTCCACCTTGTCAATTCCTCTCAGTATTTTGTATGTTGTTATCATGTCCCCCCTATCTCTCCTGTCCTCCAGTGTCGTCAGGTTGATTTCCCTTAACCTCTCCTCGTAGGACATACCTCTTAGCTCTGGGACTAGTCTTGTTGCAAACCTTTGCACTTTCTCTAGTTTCTTTACGTGCTTGGCTAGGTGTGGGTTCCAAACTGGTGCCGCATACTCCAATATGGGCCTAACGTATACGGTGTACAGGGTCCTGAACGATTCCTTATTAAGATGTCGGAATGCTGTTCTGAGGTTTGCTAGGCGCCCATATGCTGCAGCAGTTATTTGGTTGATGTGCGCTTCAGGAGATGTGCCTGGTGTTATACTCACCCCAAGATCTTTTTCCTTGAGTGAGGTTTGTAGTCTCTGACCCCCTAGACTGTACTCCGTCTGCGGCCTTCTTTGCCCTTCCCCAATCTTCATGACTTTGCACTTGGTGGGATTGAACTCCAGGAGCCAATTGCTGGACCAGTTCTGCAGCCTGTCCAGATCCCTTTGTAGTTCTGCCTGGTCTTCGATCGACTGTATTCTTCTCATCAACTTCACGTCATCTGCAAACAGGGACACCTCAGAGTCTATTCCTTCCGTCATGTCGTTCACAAATACCAGAAACAGCACTGGTCCTAGGACTGACCCCTGCGGGACCCCGCTGGTCACAGGTGCCCACTCTGACACCTCGCCACGTACCATGACTCGCTGCTGTCTTCCTGACAAGTATTCCCTGATCCATTGTAGTGCCTTCCCTGTTATCCCTGCTTGGTCCTCCAGTTTTTGCACCAATCTCTTGTGTGGAACTGTGTCAAACGCCTTCTTGCAGTCCAAGAAAATGCAATCCACCCACCCCTCTCTCTCTTGTCTTACTGCTGTCACCATGTCATAGAACTCCAGTAGGTTTGTGACACAGGATTTCCCGTCCCTGAAACCATGCTGGCTGCTGTTGATGAGATCATTCCTTTCTAGGTGTTCCACCACTCTTCTCCTGATAATCTTCTCCATGATTTTGCATACTATACATGTCAGTGACACTGGTCTGTAGTTTAATGCTTCATGTCTGTCTCCTTTTTT
>NC_091306.1:15345216-15367716 GCF_038502225.1 Cherax quadricarinatus | reverse complement strand
CTTGAACCTCTGAACCCTCAGTGAGGGCTGCTGGTGATGACACTTGAACCTCTGAACCCTCAGTGAAGGTGGCTGGTGATGACACTTGAACCTCTGAACCCTCAGTGAAGGTAGCTGGTGATGACACTTGAACCTCTGAACCCTCAGTGAAGGTGGCTGGTGATGACACTTGAACCTCTGAACCCTCAGTGAAGGTGGCTGGTGATGACACTTGAACCTCTGAAACCTCAGTGAAGGTGGCTGGTGATGACCCTTGAACCTCTGAACCCTCAGTGAAGGTGGCTGGTGATGACACTTCAACCTCTGAACCCTCAGTGAAGGTGGCTGGTGATGACACCTGAACCTCTGAACCCTCAGTGAAGGTGACTGGTGATGACACCTGAACCTCTGAACCCTCAGTGAAGGTGGCTGGTGATGACACTTGAACCTCTGAACCCTCAGTGAAGGTGACTGGTGATGACACCTGAACCTATGAACCCTCAGTGAAGGTGGCTGGTGATGACACTTGAACCTCTGAACCCTCAGTGAAGGTGGCTGGTGATGACACTTGAACCTCTGAACCCTCAGTGAAGGTGGCTGGGGACGACACTTGAACCTCTGAACCCTCAGTGAAGGTGGCTGGTGATGACACTTGAACCTCTGAACCCTCAGTGAAGGTGGCTGGTGATGTCACTTGAACCTCTGAGTCCTCAGTGAAGGTGGCTGGTGATGACATCTGAACCTCTGAACCCTCAGTGAAGGTGGCTGGTGATGACACCTGAACCTCTGAATCCTCAGTGAAGGTGGCTGGTGATGACACTTGAACCTCTGAACCCTCAGTGAAGGTAGCTGGTGATGACACTTGAACCTCTGAACCCTCAGTGAAGGAGGCTGGTGATGACACTTGAACCTCTGAACCCTCAGTGAAGGTGGCTGGTGATGACACTTGAACCTCTGAACCCTCAGTGAAGGTGGCTGGTGATGTCACTTGAACCTCTGAGTCCTCAGTGAAGGTGGCTGGTGATGACATCTGAACCTCTGAACCCTCAGTGAAGGTGGCTGGTGATGACACCTGAACCTCTGAATCCTCAGTGAAGGTGGCTGGTGATGACACTTGAACCTCTGAACTCTCAGTGAAGGTGGCTGGTGATGACACTTGAACCTCTGAACCCTCAGTGAAGGTGGCTGGTGATGACACTTGAACCTCTGAACCCTCAGTGAAGGTAGCTGGTGATGACACTTGAACCTCTGAACCCTCAGTGAAGGAGGCTGGTGATGACACTTGAACCTCTGAACCCTCAGTGAAGGTGGCTGGTGATGACACTTGAACCTCTGAAACCTCAGTGAAGGTGGCTGGTGATGACACTTGAACCTCTGAACCCTCAGTGAAGGTGGCTGGTGATGACACTTGAACCTCTGAACCCTCAGTGAAGGTGGCTGGTGATGACACCTGAACCTCTGAACCCTCAGTGAAGGTGACTGGTGATGACACTTGAACCTCTGAACCCTCAGTGAAGGTGGCTGGTGATGACACTTGAACCTCTGAACCCTCAGTGAAGGTGACTTTTGATGACACTTGAACCTCTGAACCCTCAGTGAAGGTGGCTGGTGATGACACTTGAACCTCTGAACCCTCAGTGAAGGTGGCTGGTGATGACACTTGAACCTCTGAACCCTCAGTGAAGGTGGCTGGTGATGACACCTGAACCTCTGAACCCTCAGTGAGGGTGGCTGGTGATGACACTTGAACCTCTGAACCCTCAGTGAAGGTGACTGGTGATGACACATGAACCTCTGAAGCCTCAGTGAAGGTGGCTGGTGATGACACTTGAACCTCTGAACCCTCAGTGAAGGTGGCTGGTGATGACACTTGAACCTCTGAACCCTCAGTGAAGGTGGCTGGTGATGACACTTGAACCTCTGAACCCTCAGTGAAGGTGGCTGGTGATGACACTTGAACCTCTGAACCCTCAGTGAAGGTGGCTGGTGACGACACTTGAACCTCTGAACCCTCAGTGAAGGTGGCTGGTGATGACACTTGAACCTCTGAACCCTCAGTGAAGGTGGCTGGTGATGACACTTGAACCTCTGAACCCTCAGTGAAGGTGGCTGGTGATGACACTTGAACCTCTGAACCCTCAGTGAAGGTGGCTGGTGATGACACCTGAACCTCTGAACCCTCAGCGAAGGTGGCTGGTGATGACACCTGAACCTCTGAACCCTCAGTGAAGGTGGCTGGTGATGACACTTGAACCTCTGAACCCTCGGTGAAGGTGGCTGGTGATGACACCTGAACCTCTGAACCCTCAGTGAAGGTGGCTGGTGATGACACTTGAACCTCTGAACCCTCAGTGAAGGTGGCTGGTGATGACACTTGAACCTCTGAACCCTCAGTGAAGGTGGCTGGTGATGACACTTGAACCTCTGAACCCTCAGTGAAGGTGACTGGTGATGACACCTGAACCTCTGAACCCTCAGTGAAGGTGGCTGGTGATGACACTTGAACCTCTGAACCCTCAGTGAAGGTGGCTGGTGATGACACTTGAACCTCTGAACCCTCAGTGAAGTAGGCTGGTGATGACACCTGAACCTCTGAACCCTCAGTGAAGGTGGCTGGTGATGACACTTGAACCTCTGAACCCTCAGTGAAGGTGGCTGGTGATGACACCTGAACCTCTGAACCCTCAGTGAAGGTGGCTGGTGATGACACTTGAACCTCTGAACCCTCAGTGAAGGTGGCTGGTGATGACACCTGAACCTCTGAACCCTCAGTGAAGGTGGCTGGTGATGACACTTGAACCTCTGAACCCTCAGTGAAGGTGACTGGTGATGACACTTGAATCTCTGAACCCTCAGTGAAGGTGACTGGTGATGACACTTGAACCTCTGAACCCTCAGTGAAGGTGGCTGGTGATGACACTTGAACCTCTGAACCCTCAGTGAAGGTGACTGGTGATGACACTTGAACCTCTGAACCCTCAGTGAAGGTGACTGGTGATGACACTTGAATCTCTGAACCCTCAGTGAAGGTGGCTGGTGATGACACCTGAACCTCTGAACCCTCAGTGAAGGTGGCTGGTGATGACACTTGAACCTCTGAACCCTCATTGAAGGTGGCTGGTGGTGACACTTGAACCTCTGAACCCTCAGTGAAGGTGGCTGGTGATGACACTTGAACCTCTGAACCCTCAGTGAAGGTGGCTGGTGATGACACTTGAACCTCTGAACCCTCAGTGAAGGTGGCTGGTGATGACACTTGAACCTCTGAACCCTCAGTGAAGGTGGCTGGTGATGACACTTGAACCCCTGAACCCTCAGTGAAGGTGGCTGGTGATGACACTTGAACCTCTGAACCCTCAGTGAAGGTGGCTGGTGATGACACTTGAACCTCTGAACCCTCAGTGAAGGTGGCTGGTGATGACACTTGAACCTCTGAATCCTCAGTGAAGGTGGCTGGTGATGACACCTGAACCTCTGAACCCTCAGTGAAGGTGGCTGGTGATGACACTTGAACCTCTGAACCCTCAGGGAAGGTGGCTGGTGATGACACTTGAACCTCTGAACCCTCAGTGAAGGTGGCTGGTGATGACACTTGAACCTCTGAACCCTCAGTGAATTTGACTGGTGATGACACTTGAATCTCTGAACCCTCAGTGAAGGTGGCTGGTGATGACACGTGAACCTCTGAACCCTCAGTGAAGGTGGCTGGTGATGACACTTGAACCTCTGAACCCTCAGTGAAGGTGGTTGGTGATGACACTTGAACCTCTGAACCCTCAGTGAAGGTGGCTGGTGATGACACCTGAACCTCTGAACCCTCAGTGAAGGAGGCTGGTGATGACACTTGAACCTCTGAACCCTCAGTGAAGGTGGCTGGTGATGACACTTGAACCTCTGAACCCTCAGTGAAGGTGGCTGGTGATGACACCTGAACCTCTGAACCCTCAGTGAAGGAGGCTGGTGATGACACCTGAACCTCTGAACCCTCAGTGAAGGTGGCTGGTGATGACACTTGAACCTCTGAACCCTCAGTGAAGGTGGCTGGTGATGACACCTGAACCTCTGAACCCTCAGTGAAGGTGGCTGGTGATGACAATTGAACCTCTGAACCCTCAGTGAAGGTGGCTGGTGATGACACCTGAACCTCTGAACCCTCAGTGAAGGTGACTGGTGACAGCAGAAAGCTGTGAGAGTTGTGTGTTTCTACAGCCATAGACTTTCCTTAGTACACGAAGAGATTTCGTGATTTCGTTGATAACACACCCACGGTGGGGTGATAACGCACCCACGGTGGGGTGATAACACACCCACGGTGGGGTGATAACACACCCACGGTGGGGTAATAACACACCCACAGTGGGGTTATAACACACCCACGGTGGGGTGATAAAGGCTTCCCCGTGTAGGTGACAGTCGTCACTTCCGGACTACTGTGTACCATGATGTGAACTTTGATGTTGGAACACTTCTGGCAAGACAGGTAATGAGCGAGTCATGGAGAATGTGCTTCCTCTTTTTTTAGAGGGGACGCTCTACCTTGGCGGCACCCCTAAGGATGTAGCGCTTCTCGGCGATGAGGTTCTGCACTGGTCGTTGGGGGGGGACACGAAAAAAAGAAAAAAAAAAGCTGGGGTCGTTCCCTTTATCGTATCGTCGCCTGGAAGGAGCGACTAAACTGGAAGCTGCGGAGCTTTGATGGCGTCGCCGGCGGCGTTCCCGAGGGCATTGTGCTGCGGGAGTGCCGCTGAGAGCCTTCGCCGCATGCGGTCCGTCAAACTCGCGTGACTTGACGATTTTCGGACACAAGTTCAATTTCGTTTTTTTTTTTTTTTGAGTCGGTTTCTCGAAAAAATATATTCAAATCTTCAATGTGAGCCTTATATATATATATATATATATATATATATATATATATATATATATATATATATATATATATATATATATATATATATATATATATATATATATATATATATATATATATATATGTATATATATATATATATTTTTAACAAGTCGGCCGTCTCCCACCGAGGCAGGGTGACCCAAAAAAGAAAGAAAATCCCCAAAAAGAAAATACTTTCATCATCATTCAACACTTTCACCACACTCACACATTATCACTGTTTTTGCAGAGGTGCTCAGAATACAACAGTTTAGAAGCATACACATATAAAGATACACAACATATCCCTCCAAACTGCCAATATCCCAAACCCCTCCTTTAAAGTGCAGGCATTGTACTTCCCATTTCCAGGACTCAAGTCCGGCTATATGAAAATAACCGGTTTCCCTGAATCCCTTCACTAAATATTACCCAGCTCACACTCCAACAGATCGTCAGGTCCCAAGTATCATTCGTCTCCATTCACTCCTATCTAACACGCTCATGCACGCTCAACCCTTTCGAGGACGACCCCTACCCCTCCTTCCTTCCCCTATAGATTTATATGCTTTCCATATCATTCTACTTTGATCCATTCTCTCTCTCTCTCTCTCTCTCTCTCTCTCTCTATATATATATATATATATATATATATATATATATATATATATATATATATATATATATATATATATAACTAAGGTAAGTTAGGTAGAAGTATCTAGTTGAGAGGAAAGCGAGGACACAACTCCAGAGATAGACAGACGGACAGATAGACAGATAAATACGTACTTGAAGATCGACAGACAGAGACAGACAGATAGGCAGTTTAATATGTTGATTATGCACCCCATACCCATCCTGTGGGCGGTAGTCAAAAGATTACAGAGGTACATAATGGGTCCAGGGACTGGACTCTAAAGTTTTGATAACTGAGCAAGTTACAGAGGTAATGAACTCACAAGTTACAAAGGTAATGAACTCCAGGTAGGTCTGGTCACAATTATGACAAGTTGCAAAGGTATTTACAGATTACAGAGGTACGTAATGGGTCCAGGGACTGGGTCCCCAAAGTTTTGATAGCTGAACTAGGTACAAAGGTAATGAACTCACAAGTTACAAAGGTAATGAATCCTGTAAGAATGGTTACTTACGTTTATACATGGCTACAATCATGAACAAATTATAGAGTAATGAGCAATTCACACTTCCACACCCGGTCACAACTGTAATGAGTTATTGGTGCAGACAGATAGGCAGAGACAACAAAACAATAGACACAAAGTGAATTACGGAATGCAAATTTGTCAAGCATAAGTAACGCACTGAGTGGGTTACAACTGCCTGTGTACTCTCTCTCTCTCTCTCTCTCTCTCTCTCTCTCTCTCTCTCTCTCTCTCTCTCTCTCTCTCTCTCTCTCTCTCTCTCTCTCTCTCTCTCTCTCTCTCTCAGTCTCTCTCTCTCCTCTCTATCTCTCTTTCCGTCTCTCATTTCCAATCATTCTTTATGACAAAATCTATACACAGAGGAGCATTCTCAGCTGTTGTTAAGTTAGCAAGAATCATATGTTTGCGAGGCATTAAGTACACCGTTCACCTTCCATAAGTCATTCCTAAATTATATATTGGGCTTTTATGTAGATTTTTTACATGTGTCATTCATATCAAGGCTACACACGGGCTAATGTATGCGTGTACGTGTGTGTGTGTGTGTGTGTGTGTGTGTGTGTGTGTGTGTGTGTGTGTGTGTGCGTGTGTGTGTGTGTGTGTATGTGTGTGTACTCACCTATTTGTGATTATAGTGGTCGGGTCGCAGCTCCTGGACCCGCCTCTATAATTTACATATAAATCCTCCTAACATTCCCTCACATAATCTGACCTAAGTCTAACACCTGTTTCTTACCTTTCTCATCTAATCCACATTTCAAAATCTATTTCTAACACAACGCTGATCATTCTTGCCAAATGTTTACCAATAATCTTTCTTAATAAAAAATAAGTCTCTTGTAAACACTAAATTTAAACAAAAGTAATTTATTTCCTTCTCTCACTCTTGAAGTTTCTTTAACATGTTAGTCCAGGAAAATTTATGATAAATGCAATTCTACAATTTAACAGGACATTAACTACCTCTGTTAACATCATAATTCATGATGAGGATCCCAGAAAGTAATCGAAATATACAGATCAATTGATCTTCTGAGTTTCTGCCTTAATCTGGGTTACTATTGAGTACATATAAAAATAATTTCCCTCTTTCCTACATACTCTAACTTGAGCCTCACTATCCTCGTAAAAACTCTTCACTGCTTTTAGTAACCTACCTCCTACACCATACACCTGCAACATCTGCCACATTGTCCCCCTATCCACCCAGGCGTATGACAGGGTGGATAGGGGGGCAATGTGGCAGATGTTGCAGGTGTATGGTGTAGGAGGTAGGTTACTGAAAGCAGTGAAGAGTTTTTACGAGGATAGTGAGGCTTAAGTTAGAGTATGTAGGAAAGAGGGAGATTATTTCCCAGTAAAAGTAGGCCTTAGACAAGGATGTGTGATGTCACCGTGGTTGTTTAATATATTTATAGATGGGGTTGTAAGAGAAGTAAATGCGAGGGTCTTGACAAGAGGCGTGGAGTTAAAAGATAAAGAATCACACATAAAGTGGGAGTTGCCACAGTTGCTCTTTGCTGATGACACTGTGCTCTTGGGAGATTCTGAAGAGAAGTTGCAGAGATTGGTGGATGAATTTGGTAGGGTGTGCAAAAGAAGAAAATTAAAAGTGAATACAGGAAAGAGTAAGGTTATGAGGATAACAAAAAGATTAGGTGATGAAAGATTGAATATCAGATTGGAGGGAGAGAGTATGGAGGAGGTGAATGTATTCATATATTTGGGAGTGGACGTGTCAGCGGATGGGTCTATGAAAGATGAGGTGAATCATAGAATTGATGAGGGCAAAAGAGTGAGTGGTGCACTTAGGAGTCTGTGGAGACAAAGAACTTTGTCCTTGGAGGCAAAGAGGGGAATGTATGAGAGTATAGCTTTACCAACACTCTTATATGGGTGTGAAGCTTGGGTGATGAATGTTGCATCGAGGAGAAGGCTGGAGGCACTGGAGATGTCATGTCTGAGGGCAATGTGTGGTGTGAATATAATGCAGAGAATTCGTAGTTTGGAAGTTAGGAGGAGGTGCAGGATTACCAAAACTGTTGTCCAGAGGACTGAGGAAGGGTTGTTGAGGTGGTTCGGACATGTAGAGAGAATGGAGTGAAACAGAATGACGTCAAGAGTGTATCAGTCTGTAGTGGAAGGAAGGCGGGGTAGGGGTCGGCCTAGGAAAGGTTGGAGGGAGGGGGTAAAGGAGGTTTTGTGTGCGAGGGGCTTGGACTTCCAGCAGCCATGCGTGAGCGTGTTTGATAGGAGTGAATGGAGACAAATGGTTTTTAATACTTGACGTGCTGTTGGAGTGTGAGCAAAGTAACATTTATGAAGGGGTTCAGGGAAACCGGCAGGCCGGACTTGAGTCCTGGAGATGGGAAATACAGTGCCTGCACTCTGAAGGAGGGGTGTTAATGTTGCAGTTTAAAAACTGTAGTGTGGGGTACCCTTCTGGCAAGACAGTGATGGAGTGAATGATGGTGAAAGCTTTTCTTTTTCGGGCCACCCTGCCTTGGTGGGAATCGGCCAGTGTGATAATAAAAAAAATTAATAAAAATAAATAATATATATATATATATATATATATATATATATATATATATATATATATATATATATATATATATATATATATATGTATGTATGTATATATATATATATATATATATATATATATATATATATATATATATATATATATATATATATATATATATATATATATATATATATATATATATATGTCGTGCCTAATATGTAAAACTGGTCAATTAGCAAGAACTCATTTAAAATTTAGTCCTTTCTAAAATTTTCTCTTATACGTTTAAAGATATATTTTTTTCATTAATGTTGATGTAAAAAATTTTAATTTTGCACCAAAAGGAACTTAGAAAACTTACCTAACCTTATTATAACAAGAACAATTTATTTTAGCCTAACCCTACTAAATATATTTTAGATTTGTTTACAATAATTTAATACTTAACAAACACAATGAAATATATTTTTTTCGTTAGGTTCAGAATGATTTTGGCGAAATTATTGCATACACAAATTTTCACTTGTCCTATATGGCAAGATAAGCGTTGCTGTTTAAGCCAAGATCGCAAGTTCTGCCTATTCGGCACGACATATATGTATATATATATATAGGGAGGTGCCATCTCTGGAACTGTCCTGTGGACCTTCATCCTCAGAGCAAAGAATAAACTTGGTTCAGGGAAAACTCGAGGTTCTCGCTGGAGCTGTTTGAATAGTCTTCTCCTACCACGCCCTATATTCTATATTCTATGTAGAATAACAAAGATAACATCACAAAGCTACATCTCGAATATTTCGTCCAGCTTCCCGGCAGTGGGCCGCGTGCCCAGAATGCTGCAGGCATTTTCCCTCTGGATCGCAACACTGAATCTCTGAAAGAGAAAGCTAGCCGCCCTGTAGTCCTTGGATTCTATGATGATATTTTCACCCAGCCAAGCTAGATATTGTACCCACCATCGAAGGACATACGGTGGTGTGGACGCCTCTGAACTAGTGCAGTGTTCTTATTGATCAATACCACTTATTTCATGGGTACAATAATATAATTCACTTCTTGTTGAGCTAGTACACAAACAGGGAGTAGAATAACAAAAAAGGGACAATACCGTGACTGGAGCGATACACAAATAACCCGCACATAAACGAGAGAAGCTTACGACGACGTTTCGGTCGTCGTAGTAAGCTTCTCTCTTTTATGTGCGGGTTATTTGTGTAGGGAGTAGAATGAAATTAGCTCAGAGGCGTCCACCGTATGTCCTTCGATGGTGGGTACAACATCTAGCTTGGCTGGATGCACCATTGTTAAGGATTGTGTAGTCTAGTGGTCTAAAGCATCATGCGTTTTCTCTGACCATGAGGCGGGCGAAAATAGCATGGGTTCGACTACTTGGCTAGTGCAGTTAAATAATAAATCCAGTCTATTTATTATTATTATTATTATTATTATTATTATTATTATTATTATTATTATTATTATTATTATCAATAATCTAGTCAACGCCTTTATTGTTTTTATTGTTTATTTACGAACGTTTTTCTACGTTGTGTTTTATTTAATTAAAAAATGAGTGAAATGAGCAAGTTTGATACTGGTTCGTGTATTTGTTGAGTGAATTTGTTGTATTTGTTGAGTGAACGTGTTATTTTGTTGACTGAATTTGTTATATTTGTTGAGTGAATTTGTTTTATTTGTCGTGTGAATTTGTTGTATTTGGTGAGTTAACATGTTATTTTTGTTGACTGAATTTGTTGGATTTCTAGAGTGAATTTATTTTATTTGTTGAGTGAATTTATTGCACTTGTTGAATAAATGTATTGTGCTTGTATGTGTTGCATTTGTTGAGTGGATGTGTTATATCTGTTAGTGCATTTGCTGTATTTGTTGAGTAAATTTGCTGTATATGTTAAGTGTATTTGTTGAATGTATTTGCTGATCGTATCTCTAATGATGGTCTGTCAGGAACACCATAACTAATTTAAGGGTTAAGTTCTCGGTGTATATACACGGAGAGGTAAATATACACATAGGTATATATACCTCTCCGGGTATATATACACATAGATATACACATCTCGGTGAATATACACTGGTAGATTTGCATATTTCAGAGAATATACACTGAGAGATATACACAACTTGATGTATATCTCTCGGCTAAGCTAAATAAAGATCAGTCCTGAGCGAAATGTCGTCTCCAATAAAGGTTCTGAATAATGATGATGATGATGATGATGATTATGATTATAATGATAATAACAATTACATATATCTCTTGACCTCAAAGAAGGTCGCATCTCAATTCTCTCTCTCTCTCTCTCTCTCTCTCTCTCTCTCTCTCTCTCTCTCTCTCTCTCTCTCTCTCTCTCTCAGACATTACTCGTATACACTTTTTTTCCATCATGTCAAAAACTCGTGTTCACACTTGGGCTCACGATCCAAGGATTTGGAGCTTTGCTACCTTCCCCTCGGATCAGGCCTGATTACCTACCATTACCCTCGTATACAATAAACAGGAGGGTTCTCCACGTCCACGAAATACAATACACAGTCACGAAGTACTCTACACCATAACGAAATACGATTCACCGTCACAGAGTGGGATTGGCAGTCAGGAATGCGATCCCACACTCTACGACGGAGGTGTCAACACTGTTAAGAATCTTAGTTGTCAGTTATCAAAGGCACTTATCGATAGACACTTAACCCATGTGTGCGTGTGTACCCATATATTTCTGGTTGCAGGGGTAGACTCATAGCTCTTGGCCCCGCCTCTTCACTGGTCGCTACTAGGTCCCTCTTCCTGCTCCATGAGCTTTATAATACCTCGTCTTAAAACTATGTATGGTTCCTGCCTCCACTACGTCATTTGCCAGACTATTACACTTCCTGACAACTGTATAACTAAAGAAATACTTCCTAACATCTCTTTGACTCATCTGAGTCTTCAACTTCCAATTGTGACCCCTTGTTTTTGTGTCCCCTCTCTGGAACATCCCGTCTCTGTCCACCTTGTCAATTCCTCGCAGGATTTTGTATGTCATTATCATGTTTCCCCTAACCCTCCTGTTCTCCAGTGTCGTCAGGCCGATTTCCCTTAATTTTTCTTTAGCTCCGGAACTAGTCTTGTTGCAAACCTTTGCACTTTCTCTAATTTATTGACGTGCTTGATCAAGTGTGGGTTCCAAACTGGTACTGCATACTCCAGTATGGGCCTGACGTACACGGTGTACAAAGTCTTGAACGATTCCTTACTGAGGTATAGGAACGCTATTCTCAAGTTTGCCAGGCACCCATATGCTGCAGCAGTTATTTGGTTGAGGTGCGCCTCAGGATATGTGCTCGGTATTATACTCACCCCAAAATCCTTTTTCTTGAGTGAGGTTTGCAGCCGTAGGCCCTCCTACCCTGTATTCTGTCTGCGGTCTTCTTTGACCTTCCCCAGTCTTCATGATTTTCATCTAGGTGGGGTTAAATTCCAGGAGCCAGTTGTTGGACCAGGCTTGCAGCCTGTCCAGATTCCTCTGTAGTTCTACCTGATCCTCATCCATTTGAATTCTCCGTATTAGCATCAGATCATCTTCAAACAGGGACACCTCTGAACTTATCCCTATTTCATGTCATTCACATATACCAGAGATAACACCGGCCCTAGGACTGACCCTTGTGGAACCCCGCTCGCCACATACGCCCACTCTGATACCTCATCATGTACCATAACTCGCTGTTTCTTGCCTGTCAGGTATTCTCTGATCCATTGCAGTGCCTTTCCTGTTATTCCTGCTTGCTCCTCTAGCTTTTACACTAATCTGTTGTGAGGAACTGTGTCGAAGGTCTTCTTGCAGTCCAAGAAAATGCAGTCTACCAACCCCTCTCTCTCTCTCGTGTCTTACTTCCGTTACCTTGTTATAAAACTCCAGTAGATTTGTGACACAGGACGCACATACATACACAGGTGTGTATGCATGTGTGTGTACTCACTTAGTTGTGGTTGCAGGGGTCGAGTCACAGCTCATGACCCCCCTTCTCTCTCTCCTACCTTACTTCCGTCACCTTATCATAGAACTCAAGTAGGTTTGTGACACAGGATTTTTCCTTTATGAAACCATGCTGGTTATCATGTATAAGTTCATTCCTTTCTAAGTGTTCCACGAGTCTTCCACTGATAAGCTTCTCCATGACTTTGTATACTATACATGTCAGTATCACTCGTCTGTAGTTTAATGCTACCTGTCTGTCTCCTTTCTTATAGATTTGGATTACATTTGCCATCTTCCACACCTCAGGTAGTTGCCCTGTTTCGATAGATGTGTTGAAAATTTTTGTTAGTGGCACACACAGTGCCTCTGCTCCCTCTCTCAGCACCTATGGATCTCAGCACCTATGGAGATCCCACCGCCTTTGAGGTATCTAGCTCACTTAACAGTCTCTTCACCTCCTCCTCGGTTGTGTAGTGTGTCCAGCACTTGTTGGTGTATCCTTCTATTCTGGTTTTCTGGAGTCTTTTCTCTCTCCACTGAAAATACTTCCTAAAATCTTGCATTGAGCTCTTCTCATACTTCTTGGTAGTTACTTGTGATCTCCCCTCTTTCCTTCCTCAGCCTGATTAACTGGTCCTTGACTGTTGTTTTCCTCCTGATGTGGCTGTACAACAGCTTTGGGTCAGATTTGGCTTTCGATGCTGTCATTCTCGTATTGCTGCTGGGCCTCTCCTTATCGATGCATATTTGTTTCTGGCTCTTCAGCTCTGGGTCCTTTGTCTTTTATACTTTTCAATTCCCTATTGCACTTAATTTTGGCTTCTTTACACCTTTGGGTGAACCAAGGGCTCGTTCTCGTCTTCCCATTGTTTCAGTTGCCCTCGGGTACGAACCTCTCCTGCTATCCTTACATTTTGTGGTCAGATATCCCATCATTTCATTTATTGTTTCTCCCACCAGTTCTATTTCCCACTGTACCTCATGCAGGGAATTCCTCATGCCTGTGTAGTCCCCTCTTTTGTAGTTCAGCTTCCCCCATCCTACTCATGCTGTGTCACTCTCCGCTTTTAACTCTACAATGTATTCGAAGCTCAGGACCACGTGACCACAAGCTCCGAAAGGGCCTTTCATTTGTGATGTCCTTAATATCTGAACTACTCAAGGTGAATATGAGGTCCAGCCTTACTGGTTCATACTCTCCTCTTTCTCTGTTAGTGTCCCTTACATGTTGATGCATTAAGTTTTCCAGTACCACCTCCATCATTTTAATCATCTTAGCTCTCCATATTTCTGGTCCTCCATGTGGCTTCAGGTTTTCCCAGTCAATCTACTTGTGATTGAAATCACCCACAGCTAGTAAATTTGCCCTACTCATATGGGCCCTTCTGGCCACCTCAGCTAGTGTGTCCACCATTGCTCTGTTGCTCTCATCATACTCCTACTATCCTATGTAGACTTTTGCTTTCCTTCTGTCCATTCGTTCCATCTTCTCAAATCCCCACTGGTTATCATCCTTGTGAACTTTGTTTCTGTGAGCGCAATGATGCCTGGGGATGCCTTCACCCCTCACATCTATTTGTTATTCCATCTGCGTTGGTGTGCCATATCTTCAGCTTCTTTTCCAATACTGTGTTCTAGTGGGAGTATGTGGGAGCTGGGGGAGTGGGAGACCTCGCAGCATACAATGAGAGGGGCTGCTGTTAATGTGGAGTTTGTGATGGGGAGAGGTCTCTTCTTAAAGCTATTTATGGATCCTCTGTGTGTGTTGTGTGTGTGCGTATGTGTGTGTGTATGTGTGTGTGTATGTGTGTGTGTATGTGTGTGTATGTGTGTGTGTGTGTGTGTGTGTGTGTGTGTGTGTGTGTGTGTGTGTGTGTGTGTGTGTGTGTGTGTGTGTGTGTGTGTGTACTCATCTATTTGTGTTCACTTATTTGTGGTTGCAGGGGTTGAGTACTAGCTCCTGGCATTGCCTTTTCTCTTGGTGTGTGTATGTGTGTGGCCACCTCTATGATCTAATTCAATACTGTTTGGTATAGGAAACGCGCAAATCACCCCAACAACACCAGACATTTGGTGTTAAGTATTGTGTACGAGGGAGAGCGTGCATTGGTGCCATAGTGCCGTCCTCCCCACACAAAAAGTGCCTCAGTATTCGCATTTGCATATGTGATAGAGGTGACTGTTATACACCTCTGTGCTGGGGTTATTTATTGCCGCCGTGAGTTCTGCATGTTAGTGGAACCTGATTTACCTAAAGTTGTAATCTTGACGAGCTTTACAGCCAGAGATTTTGATTTGCAATGCATAAGAATCTATATTAATAGCACACTTGCCTTTTTTGTCGCTAAATCGGCAGTATTTTGTGAAGTGATAGAGTGTTGTTAAGTGAGTGTGAGAGGTAGTACACCGGTGTTTGTGTGCCAGTTAGTGACTGTCTTGAGAGTGCTTGTGTGCTAGTCTGTAACTGTCTTGAATGAGTGTGAGAGGCAGTACCACTGCGTGTGCACCAGTCAGTGACTGTCTTGAGTGAGTGTGAGAGGCAGTACCACTGCGTGTGCACCAGTCAGTGACTGTCTTGAGTGAGTGTGAGAGGCAGTACCACTGTGTGTATTCCAGTCAGTGACTGTCTCGAGTGGGTGTGAGACCTGTCTGTGACTGTCTTGAATGAGTATGAGAGACAGTACCACGGCGGTACCACCTGTCAGTGGCTGTCTTGAATGAGTGTGAGAGGCAGTACCACAGTGTGTATACCAATCTGTGACTGTCATGAGAAAGAGAGGCAGTACCACTGTGTGTCTACCAGTCTGAGTGTCTTGGGTGAATGTGAGAGGTAATACTACTGCGTGTGTACCAGTCTGTGACTGTCTTGAATGAATATGAGAGGCAATGCCACTGTGTGTGTGTACCAGTCAGTGAGTGTCTTGGGTGAGTGTGAGAAGCAGTACCACTGTGTGTGTATCAGTCAGTGACTGTCTTGAGTGAATGTGAGAGGAAGCACCACTGTGTGTGTGTACCAGTCAGTGACTGTCTTGAGTGGGTGTGAGAGGTAGTGCCACTGTGTGTGTACCAGTCAGTGACTGTCTTGAGTGTGAGAGGCGGTACTACTGTGTGTGTACCAGTCAGTGACTGTCTTGAGTGAGTGTGAGAGGCAGTACCTCTGTGCGTGTGCCAGTCTGTTACTGTCATGAGTATGTGAGGCAGTGCCACTGTCTGTGACTGTCATGAGCATGTGAGGCAGTAATACGGCGTGTGTACCAGTCAGTGTCTGTTACACACAGTTACAGTGGTTCACAGAATTAGTCCCGCAGTCTTAATAGGAAGTTAGCTGTCAGCCTGAAGTAAAGCTGTCATCTTGAGGTAGAGCTGTCGTCAGAAAACAGCACCGCTAATAAGGCTAGGTCTACTTGCCGTACACGCTCTCTAATAGCAATGGAAGAGAAGCCTTTCTTAACCCGGCATTGAGTAAGCGAACGATTGATTTCCTCTAGCAGGAGAATGATGCCACGTCTCGCCTCGTCATTCACCTCGTCTGGGCTTTTACTCCCTTCTCTCTACATGAATTGAGAAGCCAGATCGTGGGTCGTCATTCAACACAGTACATCGTACGGTAGAAATCCTCTTTGAACGAGTACAGGATTACCATTCTTAGAGGAAGGAAGGGTTGAGCATTATCCTCACCCGATCCATTTAATCCAGGTTATTGATGTTAACAATATGTAGGAGTGAAGGCCGCCATTAATCTAGTGTGTACACAACAAACACGGGGAAGAATGTAGTTAGAATGACGGAGAATACGGTGGGCAAGATTGCAAGGAAACGCCAGAGTCTGGGGTGTTGATTCTGTTCAACAGGCAGGGCGTGAAAATGATAGAAAAGTGTGTAGACTGCGATGGCAATAAGAGAGTCAAATATTTTAAGCTGTGTAGAGTGAATGGGTGCGTGTGCAAGTGTCAGAGATTACGGATGGGTGACGGGGCGGCAGGAGCGACAGGTGTCAACGGGGAGGGGGTGCCGCCCCCCTCTCTGTTGGATGCTGCTCTTGGTGATAAGTTGGCACATCTCTCCTACGGGGGAGGAAGGTGTTTCGGGTGTTTGCTGGTTTGACACGTCTCTGCTACAGCGTGCCAGAAGTCCAATGTCCTCATCCTTGTATGAAATTTGCAGCTCTTGTCCCCTTATCAAATTAATGGAAAGTAATACCAACAAGTTAATGAATAAGACGGATGTGCAGTGCATAGGTATATTTACTTATGAAAAGTTTAACCTGTCGAACAGGTTTCTTCTGTCGAAAACAGGAGGATATAACACTAGAGACAGCAGACGTGGAAAGATTAACTTGAGGTGATCACTCCGTCAACCTTGATAAAAGGCTGTCAGTTCCTTAGCCACAGCCTAGGACGACGGTAATATCTTGGAATAACGAGCAATACCTCCAGAATGGCATTGTTATAAACTACGACAAGGTGGTGGTGGTAGCTACCTCGGATTAATAAGTCTTGTATCGTGAAACGACAGCGGCGATCTTTCTTTTGTGTGAGTGATCTACTATCAGCACCATCATTGTACTCTTATAGTGTCGTCAGGATGATAACTATACTGCAGGAGGTACTGTGTTATATGTACGACTACACAGTAATGCTGATAGCTATTGTATTCTGCGCTAGTGTTAAAGTCCGTCAGCGCGCTCGCACACACACACACACACACACACACACATATATATATATATATATATATATATATATATATATATATATATATATATATATATATATATATATATATATATATATATATATATATATGTATATATATATATATATATATATATATATATATATATATATATATATATATATATATATATATATATATATATATATATATATATATATATATATATGTTGCGCCGAACAGGTAAAACTGGCGATTTAGGCTTACATAGCAACGCTCTTCTTGCCGAATAAGCCAAGCGAAAATTTGTTTATGCAATAATTTCAAAAAAAATATTCTGAACATAACGAAAAAATATATTTCATTGTGTTTGTTAATTATAAATTACAGAAAAGTTTCTGAGTAAATAATAATAATAATAATCATAATAATAATAATAATCATAATAATAATAATAATAATAATAATAATAATAATAATAATAATAATAATAATAATAATAATAATAATAATAATAATAATAGTAATAATAGCAACGTTCACACTACCTGGTAAACACACAGCAACGTTCACATTAACTGGGAAACGCACAGCAACGTTCACACTACCTGGTAAACACACAGAAACGTTCACACTTCTTGATAAACGCACAGTAACGTTCACACTTCTTGATAAACGCACAGTAACGTTCTCACTACCTGTTAAACACCGAGCAACGTTCACACTACCTGGTAAACACACAGCAACGTTCACACTACCTGGTAAACACACAGCAACGTTCACACTACCTGGTAAACACACAGGAACGTTCCCACTACCTGGTAAACACACAGCAACGTTCACACTACCTGGTAAACACACAGCAACGTTCACACTACCTGGCAAACACACAGCAACGTTCACACTACCTGGTAAATACACAGAAACGTTCACACTACCTGGTGAACACACAGAAACGTTCACCAACGTTACTACCTGGTAAACACACACCAACGTTCACACTACCTGGTAAACACACACCAACGTTCACACTACCTGGTAAACACACACCAACGTTCACACTACCTGGTAAACACACACCAACGTTCACACTACCTGGTAAACACACACCAACGTTCACACTACCTGGTAAACATACAACAACGTTCACACTACCTGGTAAACACACACCAACGTTCACACTACCTGGTAAACCTGGTAAACATACAGCAACGTTCACACTACCTGGTACGTTCAACACCACATACAGCAACGTTCACACTACCTGGTAAACACACAGCAACGTTAACACAACCTGTTCACACTATAAACACACAGCAACGTTCATACTATACAAACCAACGTTCACTACTGGTCACACTACATGGTAATCACACAGCAACGTTCACACTACCTGGTAAACACACAGCAACGTTCACACTACCTGGTAAACACACAGCAACGTTCACACTACCTGGTAAACACACAGCAACGTTCACACTACCTGGTAAACACACAGCAACGTTCACACTACCTGGTAAACACACAGCAACGTTCACACTACCTGGTAAACACACAGCAACGTTCACACTACCTGGTAAACAGACAACAACATTCACACCACCAGATAAACACACAGCAACGTTCACACTACCTGGTAAACACACACCAACGTTCACACTACCTGGTAAACACACAGCAACGTTCACACTACCTGGTAAACACACAGCAACGTTCACACTACCTGGTAAACACACAGCAACGTTCACACTACCTGATAAACATACAACAACGTTCACACTACCTGGTAAACACACAGCAACGTTCACACTACCTGGTAAACAGACAACAACATTCACACCACCAGATAAACACACAGCAACGTTCACACTACCAGATAAACACACAGCAACGTTCACACTACCAGGTAAATACACAGCAACGTTCACACTACTGGGTAAACACACAACAACGTTCACACTAGCAGGTAAACACACCGCAACGTTCACACTACCATGTAAACACACATCAACGTTCACACTACCAGGTAAACACACCGCAACGTTCACACTACCATGTAAACACACATCAACGTTAACACTTCCTGGTAAATACACAGCAACGTTCACACTACCTGGTAAACACACAGCAACGTTCACACTACCTGGTAAACACACAGCAACGTTCACACTACCAGGTAAACACACCGCAACGTTCACACTACCATGTAAACACACATCAACGTTCACACTTCCTGGTAAATACACAGCAACGTTCACACTACCAGGTAAACACACAGCAACGTTCACACTACCTGGTAAACACACTGCAACGTTCACACTACAAACGCACAGGAACGTTCACAATGCAAGGTAAACACACAGCAACGTTCACAATGCAAGGTAAACACACAGCAACGTTCACCCTACCTGCTAAACACACAACAACGTTCACACTACCAGGTAAACAAGCATCAAAGTTCACACTAACTCGTAAACACACAGCAACGTTCACACTACCTGGAAAACACACAGCAACGTTCACACTACCATGTAAACAAACAGCAATGTTCACACTACCTGGTCAACACACAGCAACGTTCACACTACCAGGTAAACACAAAGCAACGTTCACACTACCAGAAAAAGACATAGCAACGTTCACACTACCATGTAAACAAACAGCAATGTTCACACTACCTGGTAAACACACACCAACTTTCACACTACCAGAAAAAGACATAGCAACGTTCACACTACCAGGTAAACGCACAGAGCAACGTTCACACAACAAGATAAACACACAAAGCAACATTCACACTTCCAGGTAAACACACAGCAACATTAACACTACCTTGTAAACACAGAAACGTTCTCACTACCTGGTAAACACACAGCAACGTTCGCACTACCAGCTAAACACACAGCAATATTCACACTACCAGCTAAACACACAGCATCGTTCACACTACCTGCTAAACACACAGCAACGTTCACACTTCCTGGTAAACACACAGCAACGTTCACACTACCTCGCAAACACACAGCATCGTTCACACTACCTGGTGAACACACAGTGCAACGTTCACACTACCTGGTAAACACACAGAGCAACGTTCACGCTACCTGATATACACACAACAACGTTCACACCAACAGGAAACACACAGCAACGTTCACGCTACCAGCTAAACACACAGCAACGTTCACGCTACCAGCATAACACACAGCAACGTTCACACTACCTGGTAAACACTCAACAACGTTCACACTACCTGGTAAACACACTGCAACTATCGCACTACCTGGTAAACACAAACATCAACGTTCACACTACCTGGTAAACACGCAGCAACGTTCACACTACTGGGTAAACACACAGCAACGTTCACACTACCTTGTAAACTCACAGCAACGTTCACACTACCTGGTAGACACACAGCAACGTTCACACTACCTGGTAAACACACACAGCAACGTTCACACTACCTGGCAAACGCACAGCAACGTTCATACTACCTGGCAAAAACACAGCAACGTTCACACTACATGGTAGACACACAGCAACGTTCACACTACCTGGTAAACACACACAGCAACGTTCACACTACCTGGCAAAAACACAGCAACGTTCATACTACCTGTTAAACACACAGCAACGTTCACACTAACTGGTAAACACACGGAAACGTTCACACTACCTGGTAAATACACAGCAACGTTCACACTACCTGGTAAACACGCAGCAACGTTCACACTACTGGGTAAACACACAGCAACGTTCACACTACCTGGTAAACTCACAGCAACGTTCACACTACCTGGTAAACACGCAGCAACGTTCACACTACTGGGTAAACACACAACAACGTTCTCACTACCTGGTAAACTCACAGCAACGTTCACACTACCTGGTAGACACACAGCAACGTTCACACTAACTGGTAAACACACGGAAACGTTCACACTACCTGGTAAATACACAGCAACGTTCACACTACCTGGTAAACACGCAGCAACGTTCACACTACTGGGTAAACACACAGCAACGTTCTCACCACCTGGTAAACTCACAGCAACGTTCACACTACCTGGTAGACACACAGCAACGTTCACACTACTAGATAAACACATATCAACGTTCACGCCACCAGGTAAACACACGGCAGCGTTCACACTACCTGGTAAATACAATGAGTAACGTTCACACTACCAGGTAAACACAAAGAGCAACGTTCACACTACCTGGTAAACACAAAGAGCAACATTCACACTACCTGGTAAACATACACAGCAACATTCACACTGACAACCAGAATGAAGAAAAGAACACATACATTTCCTCTCAATATCCAGTAGTGGTGCAGAACACGTCTGAATAGAGAGGTGAAACACTTCGTGTCTACGGGCAGTAAATTCACAAACTCCTCCTCGGTGCTTTAGCGACGTATTATGCTGCGCGATCAATGATTTATATATATATATATATATATATATATATATATATATATATATATATATATATATATATATATATATATATATTTATATATATATATATATATATATATATATATATATATATATATATATATATATATATATATATATATATATATATATATATATATATATATATATATATATATATATATATATATATATATATATATATATATATATATATATATATATATATATCTTCCCCAATTTTATTAATTATAAATTAATTCAATGTATATAAACCTAGGGAAATGTTCATATTATTTTCGAAATTGCTTTTTTTGAAACATTATTCAATTATATTCGTGTAGATCATGGACTTGATACAACTTTCTCAACCTTTTGAAATTCAACTGGATGGGTAAAATCTCTCACATGAATAGACAGAGCATTATAATCTTGTCCAGTTCTAATGCTTTGTTTATGTTGTTTTAATCTTAGTTCAAGACTTTAACCAGTTTGTCCATAATAAAGTTTATCGCATATTTTACAAGGAATCTTATAGACACAATGGTCAGCTTGGGTAAAGTATCAGTTGTGCTTCACAGAGTCGGGTGGTGTAACGCGACTGTGAGGTGTAGTCTTGCCCTTGTATGCCTTCCTCTTGATGGATTTTTTTTTCTATAGTTCCTTGATAATGTGACAAGTCACGAAAGCGCTTGGAATTTTGCTATTCTTTTACAGTGGTTGTTCTGCATATATAACAAACGTAATTTAATATAGCCTAATTCAGTTAAATATATTTTAGATAAGATTATAATAATATAATGAAAAACAAACACAATGAAATATATTTTTTTCG
>NC_091306.1:15325216-15340216 GCF_038502225.1 Cherax quadricarinatus | reverse complement strand
GTAGGGTGATGCACGCCACCCTGCTGAGTGCAGGTAGGGTGATGCACGCCACCCTGCTGAGTGCAGGTAGGGTGATGCACGCCACCCTGCTGAGTGCAGGTAGGGTGATGCACGCCACCCTGCTGAGTGCAGGTAGGGTGATGCAGGCCACCCTGCTGAGTGCAGGTAGGGTGATGCAGGCCACCCTGCTGAGTGCAGGTAGGGTGATGCAGGCCACCCTGCTGAGTGCAGGTAGGGTGATGCAGACCACCCTGCTGAGTGTAGGTAGGGTGATGCACGCCACCCTGCTGAGTGCAGGTAGGGTGATGCAGGCTACCCTGCTGAGTGCAGGTAGGGTGATGCACGCCACCCTGCTGAGTGCAGGTAGGGTGATGCACGCCACCCTGCTGAGTGCAGGTAGGGTGATGCACGCCACCCTGCTGAGTGCAGGTAGGGTGATGCACGCCACCCTGCTGAGTGCAGGTAGGGTGATGCACGCCACCCTGCTGAGTGCAGGTAGGGTGATGCAGGCCACCCTGCTGAGTGCAGGTAGGGTGATGCAGGCCACCCTGCTGAGTGCAGGTAGGGTGATGCAGGCCACCCTGCTGAGTGCAGGTAGGGTGATGCAGGCCACCCTGCTGAGTGCAGGTAGGGTGATGTAGACCACCCTGCTGAGTGTAGGTAGGGTGATGCACGCCACCCTGCTGAGTGCAGGTAGGGTGATGCAGGCCACCCTGCTGAGTGCAGGTAGGGTGATGCACGCCACCCTGCTGAGTGCAGGTAGGGTGATGCACGCCACCCTGCTGAGTGCAGGTAGGGTGATGCACGCCACCCTGCTGAGTGCAGGTAGGGTGATGCAGGCCACCCTGCTGAGTGCAGGTAGGGTGATGCAGGCCACCCTGCTGAGTGCAGGTAGGGTGATGCACGCCACCCTGCTGAGTGCAAGTAGGGTGATGCAGGCCACCCTGCTGAGTGCAGGTAGGGTGATGCACGCCACCCTGCTGAGTGCAGGTAGGGTGATGCACGCCACCCTGCTGAGTGCATGTAGGGTGATGCACGCCACCCTGCTGAGTGCAGGTAGGGTGATGCACGCCACCGTGCTGAGTGCAGGTAGGGTGATGCACGCCACCGTGCTGAGTGCAGGTAGGGTGATGCACGCCACCCTGCTGAGTGCAGGTAGGTTGATGCACGCCACCCTGCTGAGTGTAGGTAGGGTGATGCACGCCACCCGGCTGAGTGCAGGTAGGGTGATGCACGCCACCCTGCTGAGTGCAGATAGGGTGATGCACGCCACCCTGCTGAGTGTAGGTAGGGTGATGCACGCCACCCTGCTGAGTGCAGATAGGGTGATGCACGCCACCCTGCTGAGTGCAGGTAGGGTGATGCACGCCACCCTGCTGAGTGCAGGTAGGGTGATGCAGACCACTCTTCTGAGTGCAGGTAGGGTGATGCACGCCACCCTGCTGAGTGCAGGTAGGGTGATGCACGCCACCCTGCTGAGTGCAGGTAGGGTGATGCACGCCACCCTGCTGAGTGCAGGTAGGGTGATGCACGCCACCCTGCTGAGTGCAGGTAGGGTGATGCAGGCCACCCTGCTGAGTGCAGGTAGGGTGATGCAGGCCACCCTGCTGAGTGCAGGTAGGGTGATGCAGGCCACCCTGCTGAGTGCAGGTAGGGTGATGCAGACCACCCTGCTGAGTGTAGGTAGGGTGATGCACGCCACCCTGCTGAGTGCAGGTAGGGTGATGCAGGCTACCCTGCTGAGTGCAGGTAAGGTGATGCACGCCACCCTGCTGAGTGCAGGTAGGGTGATGCACGCCACCCTGCTGAGTGCAGGTAGGGTGATGCACGCCACCCTGCTGAGTGCAGGTAGGGTGATGCACGCCACCCTGCTGAGTGCAGGTAGGGTGATGCACGCCACCCTGCTGAGTGCAGGTAGGGTGATGCAGGCCACCCTGCTGAGTGCAGGTAGGGTGATGCAGGCCACCCTGCTGAGTGCAGGTAGGGTGATGCAGGCCACCCTGCTGAGTGCAGGTAGGGTGATGCAGGCCACCCTGCTGAGTGCAGGTAGGGTGATGTAGACCACCCTGCTGAGTGTAGGTAGGGTGATGCACGCCACCCTGCTGAGTGCAGGTAGGGTGATGCAGGCCACCCTGCTGAGTGCAGGTAGGGTGATGCACGCCACCCTGCTGAGTGCAGGTAGGGTGATGCACGCCACCCTGCTGAGTGCAGGTAGGGTGATGCACGCCACCCTGCTGAGTGCAGGTAGGGTGATGCAGGCCACCCTGCTGAGTGCAGGTAGGGTGATGCAGGCCACCCTGCTGAGTGCAGGTAGGGTGATGCACGCCACCCTGCTGAGTGCAGGTAGGGTGATGCAGGCCACCCTGCTGAGTGCAGGTAGGGTGATGCACGCCACCCTTCTGAGTGCAGGTAGGGTGATGCACGCCACCCTGCTGAGTGCATTTAGGGTGATGCACGCCACCCTGCTGAGTGCAGGTAGGGTGATGCACGCCACCGTGCTGAGTGCAGGTAGGGTGATGCACGCCACCGTGCTGAGTGCAGGTAGGGTGATGCACGCCACCCTGCTGAGTGCAGGTAGGTTGATGCACGCCACCCTGCTGAGTGTATTTAGGGTGATGCACGCCACCCGGCTGAGTGCAGGTAGGGTGATGCACGTCACCCTGCTGAGTGCATGTAGGGTGATGCACGCCACCCTGCTGAGTGTAGGTAGGGTGATGCACGCCACCCTGCTGAGTGCAGGTAGGGTGATGCACGCCACCCTGCTGAGTGCAGGTAGGGTGATGCACGCCACCCTGCTGAGTGCAGGTAGGGTGATGCAGACCACTCTTCTGAGTGCAGGTAGGGTGATGCAGGCCACCCTGCTGAGTGCAGGTAGGGTGATTCACGCCACCCTGCTGAGTGCAGGTAGGGTGATGCAGGCCACCCTGCTGAGTGCAGATAGGGTGATACACGCATCCCTGCTGAGTGCAGGTAGGGTGATGCACGCCTCCCAGCTGAGTGCAGATAGAGTGATGCACGCCACTCTGCTGAGTGCAGATTGTGTGATGCACGCCACCCTGCTGAGTGTTCGTAGGGTGATTCACGCCACCATGCTGAGTGCAGGTAGGGTGATGCACGCCACCCTGCTGAGTGCAGGTACGGTGATGCACGCCACCATGCTGAGTGCAGGTAGGGTGATGCACGCCACCGTGCTGAGTGCAGGTAGGGTGATGCACGCCACCCTGCTGAGTGCAGGTAGGGTGATGCACGCCACCCTGTTGAGTGCAGATAGGGTGATGCATGCCACCCTGCTGAGTGCAGATAGGGTGATGCATGCCACCCTGCTGAGTGCAGGTATGGTGATGCACGCCACCCTGTTGAGTGCAGATAGGGTGATGCATGCCACCCTGCTGAGTGCAGATAGGGTGATGCACGCCACCCTGCTGAGTACAGAGTCTTAGTTCACTCGCTGTTTCACTCAATCACTCTCTCGTTCACTCATTCGTTCATTCACTAGCTGATTTACTTATTTCTTGGTACACTCACTCTCGCCCTTACCCACACATTTGCTCACTCAGTCGCTCACGTACTCAATTGCTCACTTTCTCACTCGCTTATGCACCCACTCCTTCGTTCCATCTCTCGCTCAATCGCTGACATCTTCCCCTCACTCTCACACATCTTCCCTCACTCTCTCTTTCACTCAGGCACTCAGGCACTCAGGCACTCAGGCACTCAGGCACTCAGGCACTCAAGCAGTATCCCGATGCCTCTTTGATCTGATAACCCCAAACAACACTGTACTATTCTTCTTCTCTCCCTCGTTGCCGTTGTCATTTTCCTCCTCTCCCTCGTTGTCCTCTTCCTTTTCCCTTTCCGTGTCAATTAGCTGACCAGTCGGTCAACTATTCATCCAGTCAACCAGACCATCAGTCAGCCAGAGACCATCAGTCAGCCAAAAATTATCAGTCAGTCATCTAGACCACCAGTAAGTCAGCCATCCAGAGTCCCAGACCTTCAGTGAACCATCCAGAAAATCTGTCAGATAGACAGACCATCAGTCTTCCAGTCATACCAACAGTCAAATTCAAATTCAAATTCAAAGTTTATTCTCTATAAGGATTACAATGCTGAGTTTACAGAATTTGGTTATTGTGTGGTTTACATGTAGTAAAATAATGATTACAGAGTGTACCACTAGAACACCTAGCATGGCTAGGCATTTCGGGCAGACTTAGTTTAATTCTTAATTTTAAAATATTACAAATTATGAGGTAAGTTGGTATTATGGCTAAGTGACTAAATACTAGTTTGTGAGTTTAGCAATGTGAATGCTTTTGTTTTGGCACAGTACATAGTTTCAGTATTGGAGTATCACAGGATTCATTATTTTAAGATTGAGATTAATAATTCTGTTTATGGTCAAATGGGTGAGTGAGTGTAAGTGTGAACCACCAGGTGGTATTCGTGTAGTTAGTTGACGGGGTGTATCAGGGAGATAAGATGTTTTCTAATGGTAGTTTTGTAGATGATGAATGTGTCTGCAGTTCTAGAGTTCTCAGGTAGGGTGTTCTAGATTTTAGGGCCTTTGACATACACTGAATTTTTGTAAAGGTTTAGTCGGACACGGGGAATGTCGTAGAGATGTTTGTGTCTGGTGTTATGCCTGTGGGTTCTGTGACAACTATCAAGAAAGCGCTTTAGGTCAAGGTTGATATTGGAGTTTAAGGTCCTGTAGATGTAGATTGGACAGTAGTAAGTGTGGATGTACTGAACAAGGAGTAAGTTTAGATCTATGAAGAGTGGGGGGGGGGTGTTGCCAGGGATGGGATTTGGTGATTATTCTTACTGCAGCTTTTTGTTGGGTTATTATTGGCTTTAGGTGTGTTGCTGCAGTTGATCCCCAAGCACAAATAGCATAGGTGAGGTATGGATAAATAAGTGAGTGGTATAGTGTGAGAAGGGCATTTTGCGGCACGTAGTATCGTATCTTCGAGAGGATCCCAACCGTTTTGAATACTTTTTTGGTTATGTGTTGGATATGGGTGCTGAAATTCAGGTTGTTGTCAAGGTATAGGCCTAGGAATTTGCCCTCATTATGTCTGGTAATTAGAGTGTTGTCGATCTTAATGTTAATTTGTGCATCTCCTGCTCTGCTACCAAACATAATATAGTAGGTTTTGTCAGTGTTAAGCGTAAGTTTATTGGCTGTCATCCAAGTCGATATTTTGATCAGCTCCTCGTTAACATTGGTGTTGAGGGTGGCAAGATTAGGGTGAGAGATGACATAAGTCGTGTCGTCAGCAAAGAGAATGTGTTTCAGGTGTTGGGATACGTTTGGAAGATCATTGATGTATATGAGGAAGAGCAGGGGACCAAGGACTCTTCCCTGCGGAACTCCAGTATCAAGTGGCCGTGTTGTTGATGCTGTGTCTTTATTGGTGACATACTAATACCTATTAGTAAGGTAAGCTAGACTAACAGTCAACCAACCTGACCATCAGTCAGTCATCCATTCAGATCATGTGTATACAGCAAGCACACACAAACGTATATATGTCGTGCTGAATAGGTAAAACTTGCGATTTTAGCTTAAATATCAACTCTTCTTGCCGAATAAAGCAAGCGATAATTTGTGTATGCAATAATTTCGGAAAAAATCATTCTGAACCTAACGAAAAAAAAATATTTCATCGTGTTTGTTTATTATTAAATTATTGTAAACATATCTAAAATATATTTAGTTGGATTAGGCTAAATTAAATTCCGCTTGTTATAAGAAGGTTAGGTAAGTTTTCTAAGGTTCTTTTGGTACAAAATTATTAATATTTACATTAACATAAATGAAAAAATATATCTTTATACGTAAAAGAGAAAATTTTAGAAAGGACTTAATTTTAAATTAATTCTTGCTAATTGACCAGTTTTACCTATTCGGCACAACATATGCATATATATATATATATATATATATATATATATATATATATATATATATATATATATATATATATATATATATATATATATATATATATATATATATATATATATATATATATATATATATATATATATATATATATATATGCAAAACAACAACTCTGAAAGAATAGAGAAATTCCAAGCGCTTTCGTGACTACTCACGAAAGCGCTTGGAATTTCTCTATTCTTTCAGAGTGGTTGTTTTGCATATTTTGAAATCACCTGTTTACTGTGATCTTATTGCATATATATATATATATATATATATATATATATATATATATATATATATATATATATATATATATATATATATATATATATATATATATATATATATATATATATATATATATATATATATATATATATATATACATATATATATATATATATATATATATATATATATATATATATATATATATATATATATATATATATATATATATATATATATATATATATATATATATATATATATATAACAACGCTGCGACTAGCCAAGGGCTCGAACCCATGCATCTTTAGCCTGCCTCATGGTGGGCGAAAACTCATGACTCCTTAATCCACGGGACCATACAATCCTTAATAGTAGGGCGTCCAGCGGAATTGGATGTTGTACTCTCTACCCAAAGACATACGATGGTGTGGATGACTCTGAGGCAGACCAAAGTGGGTTAGAGTCCTTGGCTAGTCGCAGTCTTGTTATTGATCAATACCACTCGTTCGTGGGCACAATGATATATATAAATATATATGTATGTATATATATATATATATATATATATATATATATATATATATATATATATATATATATATATATATATATATATATATATATATATATATATATATAATGGCATACTAAAAATGGCACACCTTGGCAGCACCAAAATAAGATTTACTAGACAAAGATACACCCACATATTATCCCATTATCCAATCAATACAGGAAGAGAGAGGCGTATACCGTCCCAACCCACCTCCAGAGAACAATAGCCCTCATCCTCAGAGACTATAAGATACATCTCATATTCTTTTCGAGAGAGAGAGAGAGAGAGAGAGAGAGAGAGAGAGAGAGAGAAAGGGAGAGAGAGAGAAAGAAAAAGAGGAGCTGTTTGTGGAGGCTTTACAACCCGGTTAACGCTTTAATTCAGGCTTGTATTATGAATTAAATTGTCTGGGGCTACGTGGAAATGGGTGATCCTCCATGAATGTTTTAAACGTAGCTGAACAAAGCTTTGGTGTTCAGCTTAATGGAGGCGTCTCTCAAGCTTACACTTACCTGGAGGTTTACCTGGAGGTTATTCCGGGGATCAACGCCCCCGCGGCCCGGTCCATGACTAGGCCTCCCGATGGATCAGGGCCTGATCAACTAGGCTGTTACTGCTGGCCGCACGCAGTCCAACGTACTAGCCACAGCCCCGCTGATCCGGCACTGACTTTAGGTATCTGTCCAGCTCTCTCTTGAAGGCAGCCAGGGGTTTATTGGTAATTCCCCTAATGCTTGATGGGAAGCTGTTGAACAGTCTTGGGCCCCGGACACTTATGGTTTTTTCCCTTAGTGTACCAATGGCGCCCCTACTTTTAATTGGGGGCATTTTGCATCGCCTGCCCAGTCTTTTACTTTCGTAGGGAGTGATTTGTGCGTGCAGATTTGGGACCATTCCTCCCAGGATTTTCCAAGTGCAGATTATGATATATCTCTCCCTCCTGCGTTCCAACGAGTACAAGTCAAGTGCTTCCAAGCGTTCCCAGTAGTTAAGGTGCTTGACAGAACTTATACGTGCAGTAAAGGATCTCTGTACACTCTCTAGATCTGCGATTTCACCTGCTTTGAATGGAGATGTTAATGTACAGCAGTATTCCAGCCTAGAGAGAATAAGTGATTTGAAAATGATCATCATGGGCTTGGCATCTCTCGTTTTGAACGTTCTCATTATCCATCCTATCATTTTCTTTGCACTTGCGATCGTGGCACTTTTGTGATCCTTGAAAGTGAGATCCTCAGACATTACTACTCCCAGGTCCCTTACATTATTTTTCCGCTCTATTGTATGGCCAGAGTCAGTAGTATACTCTGTTCGAGTTATTATCTCCCCAGTTTTCCATAACGGAGTAGTTGGAATTTGTCCTCATTGAACATCATATTGTCTACCGTTGCCCACTGGAAAACTTTGTTAATATCTTCTTGGAGGTTAACCGCGTCCTCAGCAGATGACAGCCTCATGCAGATCCTAGTATCATCCGCAAAGGATGATACGGTGCTGTGATGTATATCTCTGTCTATGTCTGATATGAGGATGAGGAATAAGATGGGGGCGAGTACTGTGCCTTGTGGAACAGAGCTCTTCACTATGGCAGCCTCCGATAACTCTGTTGACCACTAATCTTTGTGTTTGATTTGTTAGGAAGTTGAAGATCCATCTCCCCACTTTCCCAGTTATTCTTTTGGCACGTATTTTTGGGCTATTACGCCATGATCGCATTTGTCAAATGCTTTTGCAAAGTCTGTGTATCTTACATCTGCATTCTGATTTTCTTCCAGTGCATCCAAGGTCATATCATAGTGATCCAGTAGTTGTGAGAGGCAGGAGCGACCTGCCCTGAAACCATGTTGCCCTGGATTGTGCATATTTTGGGAATCCAGGTGATTTGCAATCCTGCTTCTTAGCACTCTTTCAAAGATTTTTATGATATGGGACGTCAGAGCTATTGGTCTATAGTTCTTAGCTAATGCTTTGCTGCCACCTTTATGGAGTGGGGCTATATCCGTTGTTTTAAGTGACTGTGGAATTTCACCCATGTCCAAGCTCCTCCTCCATAGTGTACTTAGGGCACGCGAGGGGGGTTTCTTGCAGTTTTTAATGAAAACAGAGTTCCACTAGTCTGGGCCCTGGGCTGAGTGCATGGGCATGTTGTCAATGGCTTTTTCGAAATCTAATCGGAGTTAGGGTAATGTCGGAAATCTGGCTTACATTTATGGAGTTTTGAGGCTCATTCATGAAGAAATAATTTGGGTCGCCGATCCTCAGACTGATTAGTGGTTCACTAAACACAGAGTCGTACTGGGATTTCAATATTTCACTCATTTCCTTGTTGTCATCTGTGTAAGTCCCATCCTGTCTGAGTAAGGGCCCGATACTAGATGTGGTATTTGCCTTGTTTTTGGCATATGAAAAGAAATATTTTGAATTTCTTTCAATTTCACTAATAGCTTTAAGTTCCTTCTGTCTCTCCTGGTTCCTGTAAGAGTCATTTAACTTAAGTTCGATAGTTTCCACTTCCCTGGTCAGCGCCTTCTTTCGTGTATCAGATATTCTAGCACTTCTGAGGAGCTCAGTGACTCTTAGTCGTCTTCTGTAGAGGGAGTGTCTTTCTCTCTCCAGTTTACTCCTGCTCTTCTTCTTTCTTAGGGGAATATGCCTAGAACATGCTTCAGCTGCCAGGAAGTTGATCCTTTCAAGGATCCATGTCATTTAAGATATCTTCCCAACATGTTTCGTTTAGGACATGGCTTACGTGGTCCCAGTTGATGTTCTTGTTGTTGAAGTTGTATTTTGTGAAGACACCTTCACAGGTACATGCATTCTGCTGATCAGGACCCCTATGCATGTACGTCTGGACTTCGATTAGGTTGCGATCGGAATTAGTTGTTTTTGATATTCTTATGTCTCTTATGAGGTCCTCATTATTTGTGAAGATAAGGTCAAGTGTGTTTTCTAATCTTGTTGGCTCCACTATCTGCTGGCTTAAGGTGTGTTTTCCGCAGAGGATTAGTAGCTCATGTGTGTGAGACCTTTCATCTGCGCTACCTACGAGGATTGTTTCAGCTATAACATTATTTGCTACATTCTTCCATTTTGTATGTCTTAGGTTGAAATCACCAAGCAGTAAGATGTTTGGGGATGGAGCTGGAAGGTTTTCCAGACAGTAATCAATTTTCAGTAGCTGTTCCTTGAACTGTTGTGAGGTTGCATCTGGTGGCTTATATACAATCACGATGACTAGGTTTTGGTTCTCGATCTTTATTGATAGAACTTCAGCTACCTCATTTGTGGTGTTCAGCAACTCTGTGCAGATGAGGGACTCTTTGACATACAGGCCAACCCCCCTTGTTGCCTGTTCATTCTGTCGCATCTATAAAGGTTGTAACCACTTATCCATATTTCACTGTCAAAGTGATCTTTTGTGTGAGTCTCTGTGAAGGCTGCAAACATTGCATTAGACTCCTCTAGAAGTCCATTGATAAAAGGTATTTTGTTTTTGGTGGATGGCTTAAGCCCCTGTATATTAGCAAATATGAACGAGGTTGTATTCTGTGTTTGTTACCTGGAGGTTACCTGGAGGTTATTCCGGGGATCAACGCCCCCGCGGCCCGGTCCATGACCAGGCCTCCCGATGGATCAGGGCCTGATCAACTAGGCTGTTACTGCTGGCCGCACGCAGTCCGACGTACGAGCCACAGCCCTGCTGATCCGGCACTGACTTTAGGTATCTGTCCAGCTCTCTCTTGAAGGCAGCCAGGGGTTTATTGGCAATTCCCCTAATGCTTGATGGGAGGCTGTTGAACAGTTTTGGGCCCCGGACACTTATGGTGTTTTCTCTTAGTGTACCAATGGCGCCCCTACTTTTTATTGGCGGCATTTTGCATCGCCTGCCCAGTCTTTTACTTTCGTAGGGAGTGATTTCTGTGTGCAGATTTGGGACCATTCCTTCCAAGATTTTCCAAGTGTAGATTATGATATATCTCTCCCTCCTGCGTTCCAACGAGTATAAGTCAAGTGCTTCCAAGCGTTCCCAGTAGTTAAGGTGCTTGACAGAACTTATACGTGCAGTAAAGGATCTCTGTACACTCTCTAGATCTGCGATTTCACCTGCTTTGAATGGAGATGTTAACGTACAGCAGTATTCCAGCCTAGAGAGAACAAGTGATTTGAAAAGGATCATCATGGGCTTGGCATCTCTCGTTTTGAAAGTTCTCATTATCCATCCTATCATTTTCTTTGCACGTGCGATCGTGGCACTGTTGTGATCCTTGAAAGTGAGATCCTCAGACATGGTTGGGGAGATTTTGTTATTGGCATCAGTAGTTGTAATTCTGGAGGGCCATGGGTGGCCACTGTCTGCGCCTCCAGTCCAACAAGGCTCCGAGGTGGTGGACTATTTTTGTTATTTCCTTCCATTTTCTTTTTCCGTTTCCTGCCACTAAAAAATCACCTGGAGTTGGGTTGTCGTAGCTACTATTGTTTGTCTTGTGGGGTCTGTGCCTCCTGGTCCCTTTTATATGGTATGCAGGGTAGTCGATGTTGTAACACTGCTTCTGGAGGACCGAGGAGTGACACATTTTTGGGCGAAAGAAAGTACAGGAAGAACGAAGAAGAACGTTTCGTGCCGCTGCTGAGGATATGTTTTGCCTCCGGCGAGATGGGTTGTACCGTCGGCGAGATATAATGTGCCACCAGTGAGGATATATTATGCCTCTAACGAGATATATTATGACGCTGGGGAGATATATTGTGCCACCATCGAGATATAGTGTGCCACCAGTGAGATATATTATACCTATAGTGAGGATATATTGATTACAACAACATCGTCAACAACAGCAATAACAACATCAACAACAACATCAACATCAACATCAACAGGGCTCTGGTGGCCTGGTGGTTAACGCTCTCGCTTCACACGGTGAGGGCCTGGGTTCGATTCCCAGCCAGAGTAGAAACATTGGACGTGTTTCTTTCCACCTGTTGTCTATGTTCCCCATCAGTAAAATGGGTACCTGGGTGTTAGTCGACTGGTGTGGGTCGCATCCTGGGACACTGACCTAAGGAGGCCTGGTCACAGACCGGGCCGCGGGGGCGTTGACCCCCGGAACTCTCTCCAGATAAACTCCAGATAAAACAACAGCAGCAGCATCAACAACAACATCAACAGCAACAGCAGCATCAACGACATCAACAACACTCATTTAAACCACTGTCTTGCCCTCACTCCCCCAACCTACCTTCAACACACTCCCACCACCATTCCCACACCCCTCCCTCCCTCCCTCCCTCCCACCCTTCCTCCCTCCACCTAATCCAACAGTTTTACACCCTACCCATCCCCTCCTCTCCCCCTACCCCCTCCCTACTCCCTCCTGATCGTCAGGCTCCAGAATATTCCACCCCCGTGAACATTCCTCTTCCCTTCAGAGTTTGGTAGTCAGAGGGAAGCAGTGTAACCAGTCGTCAGCACGAGGGAGTCGGGGCTCCTCAAGAAGGGACTTAATCCTATTGCTATAAGCCTTGGAATCCTCCTCGGAGGGTGATCTAATTCCCTTATCTAAACGCGATCGTATTGGCTCCAAGCAAAACAAGTAGTGAGCTGAGTGCTTATCAGGGCTTTATCTCTCGCAGGAGTGGAGTGATGGAGGGACGAGTGATGGAGGGAGGAGGGGGATGGAGGGAGATGGTGGGAGGGGGAGATGGTGGGAGGAGGAGTGATGGATGAAGGATGGGGATGGAGGGAGGAGGGGGTGGAGGGAGGAGGGGGATGGTGGGAGAAGGGGGATGGTGGGAGGAGGGGGATGAGAGGGAGGAGGAGGGGGATGGTGGGAGGAGGGGGATGACGGTGGGAGGAGGGGGATGGAGGGGGAATGGTGGGAGGAGGGGGATGGTAGGAGGAGGGGATGGTGGGAGGAGGGGGATGGAGGGAGGAGGGGGATGGTGGTAGGAGGAGGGGATGGTGGGAGGAGGGGGATGGTAGGAGGAGGGGACGGTGGGAGGAGGGGGATGGAGGGAGGAGGGGGATGGTGGGAGGAGGGGGATGGTAGGAGGAGGGGATGGTGGGAGGAGGGGGATGGAGGGAGGAGGGGGATGGTGGGAGGAGGGGGATGGAGGGAGGAGGGGGATGGTGGGAGGAGGGAGGAGGGGGATGGAGGGAGGAGGGGGATGGAGGGAGGAGGGGATAGAGGGAGGAGGGGGTGGAGGGAGGAGGAGGGATAGATGGAGGATGGGGATGGAGGGAGGAGGGGGTGGAGGGAGGAGGAGGGATGGAGGGAGGAGGGGGGATGGAGGGATGAGGGGATGGAGGGAGGAGGGGGATGGTGGGAGGAAGGGGGTGGAGGGAGGAGGGGGTGTAGGGAGGAGGGGGATGGTGGGAGGAGGGGGAAGGAGGGAGGAGAGGGATGGTGTGAGGAGGGGGATGGTGGGAGGAGGGGTGGAGGGAGGAGGGGGTGTAGGGAGGAGGGGGATGGTGGGAGGAGGGGGATGGAGGGAGGAGGGAGAAGGAGGGAGGAGGGGGATGGAGAGAGGAGGGGGATGGTGGGAGGAGGGGATGGAGGGAGGAGGGGGATGGTGGGAGGAGGGAGATGGAGGGAGGAGGGGGATGGAGGGAGGAGGGGGATGGAGGGAGGAGGGGGATAGAGGGAGGAGGGGGTGGAGGGAGGAGGAGGGATGGATGGAGAATGGGGATGGAGGGAGGAGGGGGTAGAGGGAGAAGGAGGGATGGAGGGAGGAGGGGGATGGTGGGAGGAGGGAGATGGAGGGAGGAGGGGGACGGAGGGAGGAGGTGATGGAGGGAGGAGGGGATAGAGGGAGGAGGGGGAGGGAGGGAGGAGGGGGATGGAGAGAGGAGGGGGATGGAGGGAGGAGGGGATGGAGGGAGGAGGGAGATGGAGGAGGAGGGGGATGGAGGGAGGAGGGCGGATGGAGGGCGGAGGGCGATGGAGGAGGAGGGGGATGGAGGGAGGAGGGCGGATGGAGGGAGGAGGGAGATGGAGGGAGGAGGGGGAAGGAGGGAGGAGGGGGATAGAGTTACGAGGGGGGATGGTGGGAGGAGGGGGGTGGAAAGGAGTGTGATGGGTACTGGAGAGGATGGAGAAGGTAGGGAGAAGGAGAGTGTGAAGGAAAATGAGAAGGATGGAGAATAGGGTAAGAGGGACGGGAAAGGTAAAGAGGAGAAAGAAGGAGAGAAGAGAAAGTAGAGAGTAAGAAAAAGAGACTAGAATGTAGAGAGTAAGAAAGAAAGAGGAGAAAGAAGAGAGTAAAAAGTAGAGAGGAAGAGTAAGAGGATATGATATGGAGTTGGAGGGAGTTTGAAAGGAAAGATGGGAGGGAGGGAGGGAGGGAGGGAGGGAGGGAGGGAGGATGAGGAATGGAAGGAGGGGAGTAGAGGGAGGGTGAAAAGAATAGGGGAGGGATGGAAAGAATAGGAGGAAGGGAGAGAGAAATAGCGGGGGATGAACAAGGGTAAGAAGGAAGGAGGGTGTGAGGGGGAAGGAAGGAAGGAAGGAGTAGTAAGGAGGGAGGACAGAAGGAAGAATTAACAAGGGAAGAGGCAGAGAGGACGGGAAAAATATTTACTAACCAAGGAGGTAAATAAATGAAGAAATAAACGTGAACTAGACAAGTTCGGAACAACCTAAACTGCAGTGATTGTTGTCACTGTTGTTGTTACTGCTGTTGTTGTCACTGTTGTTGTTGTCACTGTTGTTGTTGTCACTGCTGCTGTTGTCACTGTTGTTGTTGTCACTGTTGTTGTTGTCACTGTTGTTGTTGTCACTGTTGTTGTTGTCACTGTTGTTGTTGTCACTGCTGTTGTTGTCACTGTTGTTGTTGTCACTGTTGTTGTTGTCACTGTTGTTGTTGTCACTGTTGTTGTTGTCACTGTTGTTGTTGTCACTGCTGCTGTTGTCACTGTTGTTGTTGTCACTGTTGTTGTTGTCACTGTTGTTGTTGTCACTGTTGTTGTTTTCATTGTTGTTGTTGTCACTGCTGTTGTTGTCACTGCTGCTGTTGTCACTGTTGTTGTTGTCACTGTTGTTGTTGTCACTGCTGCTGTTGTCACTGTTGTTGTTGTCACTGTTGTTGTTGTCACTGTTGTTGTTTTCATTGTTGTTGTTGTCACTGCTGTTGTTGTCACTGCTGCTGTTGTCACTGTTGTTCTTGTCACCACTGTTACTATTGTTACTGTTGTCGCCGCTGTTTTCGTTCTTGTTGTTACTGTTGTCATCAGCTGTCACTGCTTTTGTCACTGTTGATT
>NC_091306.1:15300216-15322716 GCF_038502225.1 Cherax quadricarinatus | reverse complement strand
GAAGGGGAAGGGGGCTGGCGAGGAAGCAGGGGAAGGGGGCTGGCGAGGAAGCAGGGGAAGGGGGCTGGTGAGGAAGTAGGGGAAGGGGGCTGGTGAGGAAGCAGGGGAAGGAGGCTGGTGAGGAAGTAGGGGAAGGGGGCTGGTGAGGAAGTAGGGGAAGGGGGCTGGTGAGGAAGCAGGGGAAGGAGGCTGGTGAGGAAGTAGGGGAAGGAGGCTGGTGAGGAAGCAGGGGAAGGAGGCTGGTGAGGAAGTAGGGGAAGGAGGCTGGTGAGGAAGCAGGGGAAGGGGCTGGTGAGGAAGTAGGGGAAGGAGGCTGGTGAGGAAGGAGGGGAAGGAGGCTGGTGAGGAAGCAGGGGAAGGGGGCTGGTGAGGAAGCAGGGGAAGGAGGCTGGTGAGGAAGTAGGGGAAGGAGGCTGGTGAGGAAGCAGGGGAAGGGGGCTGGTGAGGAAGCAGGGGAAGGAGGCTGGTGAGGAAGCAGGGGAAGGGGCTGGTGAGGAAGTAGGGGAAGGAGGCTGGTGAGGAAGCAGGGGAAGGAGGCTGGTGAGGAAGCAGGGGAAGGGGGCTGGTGAGGAAGCAGGGGAAGGAGGCTGGTGAGGAAGCAGGGGAAGGGGCTGGTGAGGAAGTAGGGGAAGGAGGCTGGTGAGGAAGCAGGGGAAGGAGGCTGGTGAGGAAGCAGGGGAAGGAGGCTGGTGAGGAAGAAGGGGAAGGAGGCTGGTGAGGAAGCTGGGGAAGGAGGCTGGTGAGGAAGTAGGGGAAGGAGGCTGGTGAGGAAGTAGGGGACGGGGGCTGGTGAGGAAGCAGGGGAAGGAGGCTGGTGAGGAAGCAGGGGAAGGAGGCTGGTGAGGAAGCACGGGAAGGAGGCTGGTGAGGAAGCAGGGGAAGGAGGCTGGTGAGGAAGCAGGGGAAGGAGGCTGGTGAGGAAGCAGGGGAAGGAGGCTGGTGAGGAAGTAGGGGAAGGGGGCTGGTGAGGAAGCAGGGGAAGGAGGCTGGTGAGGAAGCAGGGGAAGGAGGCTGGTGAGGAAGCAGGGGAAGGAGGCTGGTGAGGAAGCAGGGGAAGGAGGCTGGTGAGGAAGCAGGGGAAGGAGGCTGGTGAGGAAGTAGGGGAAGGGGGCTGGTGAGGAAGCAGGGGAAGGAGGCTGGTGAGGAAGCAGGGGAAGGAGGCTGGTGAGGAAGCAGGGGAAGGAGGCTGGTGAGGAAGCAGGGGAAGGAGGCTGGTGAGGAAGCAGGGGAAGGGGGCTGGTGAGGAAGTAGGGGAAGGGGGCTGGTGAGGAAGTAGGGGAAGGAGGCTGGTGAGGAAGCAGGGGAAGGAGGCTGGTGAGGAAGCAGGGGAAGGAGGCTGGTGAGGAAGCAGGGGAAGGGGGCTGGTGAGGAAGCAGGGGAAGGAGGCTGGTGAGGAAGCAGGGGAAGGAGGCTGGTGAGGAAGCAGGGGAAGGGGGCTGGTGAGGAAGTAGGGGAAGGGGGCTGGTGAGGAAGTAGGGGAAGGAGGCTGGTGAGGAAGCAGGGGAAGGAGGCTGGTGAGGAAGCAGGGGAAGGAGGCTGGTGAGGAAGCAGGGGAAGGGGGCTGGTGAGGAAGCAGGGGAAGGAGGCTGGTGAGGAAGCAGGGGAAGGAGGCTGGTGAGGAAGCAGGGGAAGGGGGCTGGTGAGGAAGTAGGGGAAGGGGGCTGGTGAGGAAGGAGGGGAAGGAGGCTGGTGAGGAAGTAGGGGAAGGGGGCTGGTGAGGAAGTAGGGGAAGGGGGCTGGTGAGGAAGTAGGGGAAGGAGGCTGGTGAGGAAGTCGGGGAAGGGGGCTGGTGAGGAAGTAGGGGAAGGGGGCTGGTGAGGAAGCAGGGGAAGGAGGCTGGTGAGGAAGCAGGGGAAGGAGGCTGGTGAGGAAGTAGGGGAAGGGGGCTGGTGAGGAAGCAGGGGAAGGAGGCTGGCGAGGAAACAGGGGAAGGGGGCTGGTGAGGAAGTAGGGGAAGGGGGCTGGTGAGGAAGTAGGGGAAGGAGGCTGGTGAGGAAGTAGGGGAAGGGGGCTGGTGAGGAAGTAGGGGAAGGGGGCTGGTGAGGAAGCAGGGGAAGGAGGCTGGTGAGGAAGCAGGGGAAGGAGGCTGGTGAGGAAGTAGGGGAAGGGGGCTGGTGAGGAAGCAGGGGAAGGAGGCTGGTGAGGAAGTAGGGGAAGGGGGCTGGTGAGGAAGCAGGGGAAGGAGGCTGGTGAGGAAGCAGGGGAAGGAGGCTGGTGAGGAAGCAGGGGAACGGGGCTGGTGAGGAAGCAGGGGAAGGGGGCTGGTGAGGAAGCAGGGGAAGGCGGCTGGTGAGGAAGCAGGGGAAGGGGGCTGGTGAGGACTCAGGGGAAGGAGGCTGGTGAGGAAGTAGGGGAAGGGGGCTGGTGAGGAAGTAGGGGAAGGGGGCTGGTGAGGACGGAGGGGAAGGAGGCTGGTGAGGAAGCAGGGGAAGGAGGCTGGTGAGGAAGTAGGGGAAGGGGGCTGGTGAGGAAGCAGGGGAAGGAGGCTGGTGAGGAAGAAGCGGAAGGAGGCTGGTGAGGAAGCAGGGGAAGGGGGCTGGTGAGGAAGTAGGGGAAGGGGGCTGGTGAGGAAGCAGGGGAAGGAGGCTGGTGAGGAAGCAGGGGAAGGAGGCTGGTGAGGAAGCAGGGGAAGGAGGCTGGTGAGGAAGTAGGGGAAGGGGGCTGGTGAGGAAGTAGGGGAAGGGGGCTGGTGAGGAAGCAGGGGAAGGAGGCTGGTGAGGAAGCAGGGGAAGGAGGCTGGTGAGGAAGCAGGGGAAGGAGGCTGGTGAGGAAGTAGGGGAAGGGGGCTGGTGAGGAAGTAGGGGAAGGGGGCTGGTGAGGAAGCAGGGGAAGGAGGCTGGTGAGGAAGCAGGGGAAGGAGGCTGGTGAGGAAGTAGGGGAAGGGGGCTGGTGAGGAAGTAGGGGAAGGGGGCTGGTGAGGAAGCAGGGGAAGGAGGCTGGTGAGGAAGCAGGGGAAGGAGGCTGGTGAGGAAGCAGGGGAAGGGGGCTGGTGAGGAAGTAGGGGAAGGAGGCTGGTGAGGAAGTAGGGGAAGGAGGCTGGTGAGGAAGTAGGGGAAGGGGGCTGGTGAGGAAGCAGGGGAAGGAGGCTGGTGAGGAAGCAGGGGAAGGAGGCTGGTGAGGAAGTAGGGGAAGGGGGCTGGTGAGGAAGCAGGGGAAGGAGGCTGGTGAGGAACCTGGGGAAGGAGGCTGGTGAGGACGTAGGGGAAGGGGGCTGGTGAGGAAGCAGGGGAAGGAGGCTGGTGAGGAAGTAGGGGAAGGAGGCTGGTGAGGAAGTAGGGGAAGGGGGCTGGTGAGGAAGCAGGGGAAGGAGGCTGGTGAGGAAGTAGGGGAAGGAGGCTGGTGAGGAAGTAGGGGAAGGGGGCTGGTGAGGAAGTAGGGGAAGGGGGCTGGTGAGGAAGTAGGGGAAGGAGGCTGGTGAGGAAGTAGGGGAAGGGGGCTGGTGAGGAAGTAGGGGAAGGAGGCTGGTGAGGAAGCAGGAGAAGGAGGCTGGTGAGGAAGTAGGGGAAGGAGGCTGGTGAGGAAGTAAGGGAAGGGGGCTGGTGAGGAAGTAGGGGAAGGGGGCTGGTGAGGAAGTAGGGGAAGGAGGCTGGTGAGGAAGTAGGGGAAGGGGGCTGGTGAGGAAGCAGGAGAAGGAGGCTGGTGAGGAAGTAGGGGAAGGAGGCTGGTGAGGAAGTAGGGGAAGGGGGCTGGTGAGGAAGTAGGGGAAGGGGGCTGGTGAGGAAGTAGGGGAAGGAGGCTGGTCAGGAAGGAGGGTAAGGCGGCTGGTGAGGAAGTAGGGGAAGGAGGCTGGTGAGGAAGCAGGAGAAGGAGGCTGGTGAGGAAGTAGGGGAAGGAGGCTGGTGAGGAAGTAGGGGAAGGGGGCTGGTGAGGAAGTAGGGGAAGGGGGCTGGTGAGGAAGCAGGGGAAGGAGGCTGGTGAGGAAGCAGGGGAAGGAGGCTGGTGAGGAAGCAGGGGAACGGGGCTGGTGAGGAAGCAGGAGAAGGAGGCTGGTGAGGAAGTAGGGGAAGGGGGCTGGTGAGGAAGCAGGGGAAGGAGGCTGGTGAGGAAGTAGGGGAAGGGGGCTGGTGAGGAAGCAGGGGAAGGAGGCTGGTGAGGAAGTAGGGGAAGGGGGCTGGTGAGGAAGTAGGGGAAGGAGGCTGGTGAGGAAGTAGGGGAAGGGGGCTGGTGAGGAAGTAGGGGAAGGAGGCTGGTGAGGAAGCAGGAGAAGGAGGCTGGTGAGGAAGTAGGGGAAGGAGGCTGGTGAGGAAGTAGGGGAAGGGGGCTGGTGAGGAAGTAGGGGAAGGGGGCTGGTGAGGAAGCAGGGGAAGGAGGCTGGTGAGGAAGCAGGGGAAGGAGGCTGGTGAGGAAGCAGGGGAACGGGGCTGGTGAGGAAGCAGGAGAAGGAGGCTGGTGAGGAAGAAGGGGAAGGTGGCTGGTGAGGAAGCAGGGGAAGGAGGCTGGTGAGGAAGTAGGGGAAGGGGGCTGGTGAGGAAGCAGGGGAAGGAGGCTGGTGAGGAAGTAGGGGAACGGGGCTGGTGAGGAAGCAGGGGAAGGAGGCTGGTGAGGAAGCAGGGGAAGGAGGCTGGTGAGGAAGCAGGGGAACGGGGCTGGTGAGGAAGCAGGAGAAGGAGGCTGGTGAGGAAGTAGGGGAAGGGGGCTGGTGAGGAAGCAGGGGAAGGAGGCTGGTGAGGAAGTAGGGGAAGGGGGCTGGTGAGGAAGCAGGGGAAGGAGGCTGGTGAGGAAGCAGGGGAAGGAGGCTGGTGAGGAAGCAGGGGAACGGGGCTGGTGAGGAAGCAGGAGAAGGAGGCTGGTGAGGAAGTAGGGGAAGGGGGCTGGTGAGGAAGCAGGGGAAGGAGGCTGGTGAGGAAGTAGGGGAAGGGGGCTGGTGAGGAAGCAGGGGAAGGAGGCTGGTGAGGAAGTAGGGGAAGGGGGCTGGTGAGGAAGCAGGGGAAGGAGGCTGGTGAGGAAGTAGGGGAAGGGGGCTGGTGAGGAAGCAGGGGAAGGAGGCTGGTGAGGAAGTAGGGGAAGGGGGCTGGTGAGGAAGCAGGGGAAGGAGGCTGGTGAGGAAGTAGGGGAAGGGGGCTGGTGAGGAAGCAGGGGAAGGAGGCTGGTGAGGAAGTAGGGGAAGGGGGCTGGTGAGGAAGCAGGGGAAGGGGGCTGGTGAGGAAGCAGGGGAAGGGGGCTGGCGAGGAAGCAGGGGAAGGGAGCTGGTGAGGAAGCAGGGGAAGGGGGCTGGTGAGGAAGCAGGGGAAGGGAGCTGGTGAGGAAGCAGGGGAAGGGGACTGGCGAGGAATCAGGGGAAGGGGGCTGGTGAGGAATCAGGGGAAGGGGGCTGGTGAGGAAGCAGGGGAAGAGGGCTGGTGAGGACGCAGGGGAAGGGGGCTGGTGAGGAAGCAGGGGAAGGGGGCTGGTGAGGAAGCAGGGGAAGGGGGCTGGTGAGGAAGCAGGGGAAGGGGGCTGGCGAGGAAGCAGGGGAAGGGAGCTGGTGAGGAAGCAGGGGAAGGGGGCTGGTGAGGAATCAGGGGAAGGGGGCTGGTGAGGAAGCAGGGGAAGGGGGCTGGCGAGGAAGCAGGGGAAGGGGGCTGGCGAGGAAGCAGGGGAAGGGGGCTGGCGAGGAATCAGGGGAAGGGGGCTGGTGACGACTCAGGGGAAGGGGGCTGGAGACGACTCAGGGGAAGGGGGCTGGTGACGACTCAGGGGAAGGGGGCTGGGGACGACTCAGGGGAAGGGGGCTGGTGACGACTCAGGGGAAGGGGGCTGGTGACGACTCAGGGGAAGGGGGCTGGTGACGACTCATGGGAAGGGGGCTGGTGACGACTCAGGGGAATGGGGCTGGTGACGACTCAAGGGAAGGGGGCTGGTGACGACTCAGGGGAAGGGGGCTGGTGACGACTCAGGGGAAGGGGGCTGGTGACGACTCAGGGGAAGGGGGCTGGTGACGACTCAGGGGAAGGGGGCTGGTGACGACTCAGGGGAATGGGGCTGGTGACGACTCAAGGGAAGGGGGCTGGTGACGACTCAAGGGCCGGGGGCTGGTGACGACTCAGGGGAAGGGGGCTGGTGACGACTCAGGGGAAGGGGGCTGGTGACGACTCAGGGGAAGGGGGCTGGTGACGACTCAGGGGAAGGGGGCTGGTGACGACTCAGGGGAAGGGGGCTGGTGACGACTCAGGGGAAGGGGGCTGGTGACGACTCAGGGGAAGGGGGCTGGTGACGACTCAGGGGAATGGGGCGGGTGACGACTCAAGGGAAGAGGGCTGGTGACGACTCAGGGGAAGGGGGCTGGTGACGACTCAGGGGAAGGGGGCTGGTGACGACTCAGGGGAAGGGGGCTGGTGACGACTCAGGGGAAGGGGGCTGGTGACGACTCAGGGGAATGGGGCTGGTGACGACTCAAGGGAAGGGGGCTGGTGACGACTCAGGGGAAGGGGGCTGGTGACGACTCAGGGGAAGGGGGCTGGTGACGACTCAGGGGAAGGGGGCTGGTGACGACTCAGGGGAAGGGGGCTGGTGACGACTCAGGGGAAGGGGGCTGGTGACGACGCAGGGGAAGGGGGCTGGTGACGACTCAGGGGAAGGGGGCTGGTGACGACTCAGGGGAAGGGGGCTGGTGACGACTCAGGGGAAGGGGGCTGGTGACGACTCAGGGGAATGGGGCTGGTGACGACTCAGGGGAAGGGGGCTGGTGACTCAGGGGTCCCTAATGCATATTATGTGTTCATTTTCTCGCTTATTTGAGCCTATTTTGATCATTTATCCCGAGTTACTTCTCTATAATGGCGTATAATGGCACTGCCGACGTCACCACTCCTCTATAGTGGCGTGTAATGGCACTGCTGACGTCACTTCTCCATAGTGGCAAATAATGGCACTACTGACGTTTCCACTTCTCTATAGTGGCGTATAATGGCACTGCTGACGTCACCACTCCTCTATAGTGGCGTATAATGGCACTGCTGACGTCACTACTTCTCCATAGTGGCGTATAATGGCATTGCTGACGTCACCACTCCTCTGTAGTGGCGTATAATAGCACTACTGACGTCACTCCTGCATAGTGGCGTATAATGGCACTGCTGACGTCATCACTCCTCTATAGTGGCGTATAATGGCACTGCTGACGTTACTACTCCTCTATAGTGGCGCATAATGGCACTGCTGACGTCACTACTTCTCTATAGAAGCGTATAATGGCATTGTTGACGTCACCACTCCTCTATAGTGGCGTATAATGGCACTGCTGACGTCACCACTTCTCTATAGTGGCGTATAATGGCACTGCTGACGACACCACTTCTCTATAGTGGCGTATAATGGCACTACTGACGTCACCACTTCTCTATAGTGCCGTATAATGGCACTGCTGACGTCATCACTTCTCTATAGTGGTGTATAATGGCATTCCTGACGACACCACTTCTCTATAGAGGCATATAGTGGCACTACTGATGTCACAATTCTTCTATGGTGGCGTATAATGGCACTACTGACGTCACCACTCCTCTATAGTGGTTGAAAATGGCACAGCTGACGTCACCACTCCTCTATAGTGGCTCATAATGGCACTATCACTTCCTGATTAGTATTAGTATTTTTATTACACTTATGTAGAATCGCTAAACCCACAGGGGCCACACACTTTGAAAATGTTAGAATTAGAGGGCAAACCATGTTAGAATTAGAGGGCAAACTATGTTAATTCAGCGAGGTCAAACATACGCCTCATTATCAATGTTACGCAATACTTACAGGTTGTTAAGACACATGTGCAAAATACGCAGGTGTTGCACATGTGTCTCATTCATGAAAGATGTCACCCTAAACATAGGTGCTATATATTATGTGTATCTCCAATTCTTATGTATGTAAAATATTATATGTGAAAAATGTGTTTCTGTGGAGAGTTGTAGACACAAGTCTTGTTTGATCTTATTGCTGTGTTGCTGGATGATTAAATGTGCATACCTCTGCATACATGTGTGTGTGTGTGTGTGTGTGTGTGTGAGTGTGTGTGTGTGTGTGTGTGTGTGTGTGTGTGTGTGTGTGTGTGTGTGTGTGTGTGTACTCACCTATTTGTGGTTGCAGGGGTCGAGACAGCTCCTGACCCCGCCTCTTCACTGGTCGGTACTAGGTCCTCTCTCTCCCTGCTCCATACCTCGTTTTAAAACTATGTATGGTTCCTGCCGCCACTACATCACTTGCCAGACTATTCCACTTCCCGACAACTCTATGTCTAAACAAATAACATCTCCTTGACTCATCTGAGTCTTCAGCTTCCAACTGTGACCCTTTGTTTCTGTGTCCCATCTCTGCAACATTCTGTCTCTGTCCACCTTGTAAATTCCTCGCAGTATTTTGTATGTAGTTATCATGTTACCCCTAACCCTCCTATCTTCCAGTGTCGTCAGGCCGATTTCCCTTAACCTTTCTTCGTAGGTCATTTCTCTTAACTCTGAAACTAGCGTTGTTGCAAACCTTTGCACTTTCTCTAATTTCTTGACGTGCTTGACCAGGTGTGGGTTCCAAACTGGTGCTGCATACTCCAGTATGAGCCTGACGTACACGGTGTACAGAGTTTTGAACGATTCTTTACTGAGGCATCGGGACGCTATTCTCAGGCTTGCCAGGCGCCCATATGCTGCAGCAGTTATGTGGTTGATGTGAGCTTCATGAGATGTGCTCGGCATTACACTCAACTCAGGATGCTTTTCCTTGAGTGAGGTTTGCAGTCTTTGGCCACCTAGACTATACTCTGTCTGCGGTCTTGTTTGCCCTTCCCCGACCTTCAGGACTTTGCATTTGACGGGGTTAAATTCTAGGAGCCAGTTGCTGGACCAAGTTTCCAGCCTGTCCAGGTCTCTTTGAAGTCCTGCCTGATCCTCATCTGATTTAATTATCTTCATTAACTTCACATCATCTGCAAATAGGAACACTTCTGAGTTTATCCCTTCTGTCATGTCATTCACATATATACCAAAATGTGCGTTGGTCCTTAGACTGACCCCTGTGGAACCCCGCTCGTCACAGTGTGTGTGTATGTGAGTGTGTGTTTCGCCTAGTTGTGGTGTGAGGGGTCGAGTTCCATCTCCTGATTCCCCCCTTCTCCCTTCAACGCTTTTAAAAGCATAAGAAGAAAGGAGCACTGCAGCAGGTCTACTGGCCCATGCTAGGCAGGTCCAAGTCATCTACTGGCCTAGGCGAGTCATGAGCAAGTCACATCCACTTAAGAAAGATGGAGTACTTCATCAAACTCACTAGCGCAAACCAGTCAGGCCCGACTCACACCCACTCATGTATTTGTCAAACCTATTTTTAAAACTACACAAGGTTTGAGCTTCAACGACGGTACTCGGGATCCTATCATACCTGTCTTAAAACGGTGCATAACCTCGGTCCACTTCCTAATACCCATTCAGAGTGAAACAAAATCATTTCTCAGTTTTATTTTATTTTACTCTTCTGTCTTTATTCCTAAGAGAAATTTCGTACATTAGCCCAACACACACACACACACACACAGAAATCGGCCTGACGACACTGGAGGACAGGAGGGTCAGGGGAGACATGATAACGACATATAAAATACTGCGTGGAATAGACAAGGTGGACAAAGACAGGATGTTCCAGGGAGGGGACACAGAAACAAGAGGCCACAATTGGAAGTTGAAGACACAAATGAGTCAGAGAGATATTAGGAAGTATTTCTTCAGTCATAGAGTTGTAAGGCAGTGGAATAGCCTAGAAAATGACGTAGTGGAGGCAGGAACCATACACAGTTTTAAGACGAGGTTTGATAAAACTCATGGAGCGGGGAGAGAGAGGGCCCAGTAGCAACCGGTGAAGAGGCGGGGCCAGGAGCTAAGACTCGACCCCTGCAACCACAAATAGGTGAGTACAAATAGGTGAGTACACACACACACACACACACACACACACACACACACACACACACACACACACACACACACACACACACACACATGAAGCATTAAACTACAGACCAGTGTCACTGACATGTATAGTATGCAAAATCATGGAGAAGATTATCAGGAGAAGAGTGGTGGAACACCTAGAAAGGAATGATCTCATCAACAGCAGCCAACATGGTTTCAGGGACGGGAAATCCTGTGTCACAAACCTACTGGAGTTCTATGACATGGTGACAGCAGTAAGACAAGAGAGAGAGGGGTGGGTGGATTGCATTTTCTTGGACTGCAAGAAGGCGTTTGACACAGTTCCACACAAGAGATTGGTGCAAAAACTGGAGGACCAAGCAGGGATAACAGGGAAGGCACTACAATGGATCAGGGAATACTTGTCAGGAAGACAGCAGCGAGTCATGGTACGTGGCGAGGTGTCAGAGTGGGCACCTGTAACCAGCGGGGTCCCGCAGGGGTCAGTCCTAGGACCAGTGCTGTTTCTGGTATTTGTGAACGACATGACGGAAGGAATAGACTCTGAGGTGTCCCTGTTTGCAGATGACGTGAAGTTGATGAGAAGAATTCACTCGATCGAAGACCAGGCAGAACTACAAAGGGATCTGGACAGGCTGCAGACCTGGTCCAGCAATTGGCTCCTGGAGTTCAATCCCACCAAGTGCAAAGTCATGAAGATTGGGGAAGGGCAAAGAAGGCCGCAGACGGAGTACAGTCTAGGGGGTCAGAGACTACAAACCTCAGTCAAGGAAAAAGATCTTGGGGTGAGTATAACACCAGGCACATCTCCTGAAGCGCACATCAACCAAATAACTGCTGCAGCATATGGGCGCCTGGCAAACCTCAGAACAGCATTCCGACATCTTAATAAGGAATCATTCAGGACCCTGTACACCGTGTATGTTAGGCCCATATTGGAGTATGCGGCATCAGTTTGGAACCCACACCTAGCCAAGCACGTGAAGAAACTAGAGAAAGTGCAAAGGTTTGCAACAAGACTAGTCCCAGAGCTAAGAGGTATGTCCTACGAGGAGAGGTTAAGGGAAATCAACCTGACGACACTGGAGGACAGGAGAGATAGGGGGGACATGATAACGACATACAAAATACTGAGAGGAATTGACAAGGTGGACAAAGACAGGATGTTCCAGAGATTGGACACAGTAACAAGGGGACACAGTTGGAAGCTGAAGACACAGATGAATCACAGGGATGTTAGGAAGTATTTCTTCAGCCACAGAGTAGTCAGTAAGTGGAATAGTTTGGGAAGCGATGTAGTGGAGGCAGGATCCATACATAGCTTTAAGCAGAGGTATGATAAAGCTCACGGCTCAGGGAGAGTGACCTAGTAGCGATCAGTGAAGAGGCGGGGCCAGGAGCTTGGACTCGACCCCCGCAACCTCAACTAGGTGAGTACAACTAGGTGAGTACACACATCATGCATGCAGGCACATATGTACACATAGTAATACACACACACCTACGTCACTTACTCGCATTCAGACATATCCGCATAAATAAATCCTTAAAGAATTTTTTTTTTTTTTTTTTTTTTCAACAAGTCGGCCGTCTCCCACCGAGGCAGGGTGACCCAAAAAAGAAAGAAAATCCCCAAAAAGAAAATACTTTCATCATCATTCAACACTTTCACCACACTCGCACATTATCACTGTTTTTGCAGAGGTGCTCAGAATACAACAGTCTAGAAGCATACACATATAAAGATACACAACATATCCCTCCAAACTTCCAATATCTCAAACCCCTCCTTTAAAGTGCAGGCATTGTACTTCCCATTTCCAGGACTCAAGTCCGACTATATGAAAATAACCGGTTTCCCTGAATCCCTTCACTAAATATTACCCTGCTCACACTCCAACAGATCGTCAGGTCCCAAGTACCATTCGTCTCCATTCACTCCTATCTAACACGCTCACGCACGCTTGCTGGAAGTCCAAGCCCCTTACCCACAAAACCTCCTTTACCCCCTCTCTCCAACCCTTTCGAGGACGACCCCTACCCCGCCTTCCTTCCCCTATAGATTTATATGCTTTCCATGTCATTCTACTGTGATCCATTCTCTCTAAATGACCAAACCACCTCAACAACCCCTCTTCCAGACTCCTGGTTGTCTTCAAGACTCCTGGCTGTCTTCAAGACTCCTGGCTGTCTTCAAGACTCCTGGCTGTCTTCAAGACTCCTGGTTGTCTTCAAGACTCCTGGTTGTCTTCAAGACTCCTGGTTGTCTTCAAGACTCCTGGTTGTCTTCAAGACTCCTGGTTGTCTTCAAGACTCCTGGTTGTCTTCAAGACTCCTGGCTGTCTTCAAGACTCCTGGTTGTCTTCAAGACTCCTGGTTGTCTTCAAGACTCCTGGTTGTCTTCAAGACTCCTGGTTGTCTTCAAGACTCCTGGCTGTCTTCAAGACTCCTGGTTGTCTTCAAGACTCCTGGTTGTCTTCAAGACTCCTGGCTGTCTTCAAGACTCCTGGCTGTCTTCAAGACTCCTGGCTGTCTTCAAGACTCCTGGTTGTCTTCAAGACTCCTGGTTGTCTTCAAGACTCCTGGTTGTCTTCAAGACTCCTGGTTGTCTTCAAGACTCCTGGTTGTCTTCAAGACTCCTGGTTGTCTTCAAGACTCCTGGCTGTCTTCAAGACTCCTGGCTGTCTTCAAGACTCCTGGCTGTCTTCAAGACTCCTGGCTGTCTTCAAGACTCCTGGTTGTCTTCAAGACTCCTGGTTGTCTTCAAGACTCCTGGTTGTCTTCAAGACTCCTGGTTGTCTTCAAGACTCCTGGTTGTCTTCAAGACTCTTGGTTGTCTTCAAGACTCTTGGTTGTCTTCAAGACTCCTGGCTGTCTTCAAGACTCCTGGTTGTCTTCAACACTCCTGGTTGTCTTCAAGACTCCTGGCTGTCTTCAAGACTCCTGGTTGTCTTCAAGACTCCTGGTTGTCTTCAAGACTCCTGGTTGTCTTCAAGACTCCTGGCTGTCTTCAAGACTCCTGGTTGTCTTCAAGACTCCTGGTTGTCTTCAAGACTCCTGGCTGTCTTCAAGACTCCTGGTTGTCTTCAAGACTCCTGGTTGTCTTCAAGACTCCTGGTTGTCTTCAAGACTCCTGGTTGTCTTCAAGACTCCTGGTTGTCTTCAAGACTCCTGGTTGTCTTCAAGACTCCTGGTTGTCTTCAAGACTCCTGGTTGTCTTCAAGACTCCTGGTTGTCTTCAAGACTCCTGGTTGTCTTCAAGACTCCTGGTTGTCTTCAAGACTCCTGGTTGTCTTCAAGACTCCTGGTTGTCTTCAAGACTCCTGGTTGTCTTCAAGACTCCTGGTTGTCTTCAAGACTCCTGGTTGTCTTCAAGACTCCTGGTTGTCTTCAAGACTCCTGGTTGTCTTCAAGACTCCTGGTTGTCTTCAAGACTCCTGGTTGTCTTCAAGACTCCTGGTTGTCTTCAAGACTCCTGGTTGTCTTCAAGACTCCTGGTTGTCTTCAAGACTCCTGGTTGTCTTCAAGACTCCTGGTTGTCTTCAAGACTCCTGGTTGTCTTCAAGACTCCTGGTTGTCTTCAAGACTCCTGGTTGTCTTCAAGACTCCTGGCTGTCTTCAAGACTCCTGGTTGTCTTCAAGACTCCTGGTTGTCTTCAAGACTCCTGGTTGTCTTCAAGACTCCTGGTTGTCTTCAAGACTCCTGGCTGTCTTCAAGACTCCTGGTTGTCTTCAAGACTCCTGGTTGTCTTCAAGACTCCTGGTTGTCTTCAAGACTCCTGGTTGTCTTCAAGACTCCTGGTTGTCTTCAAGACTCCTGGTTGTCTTCAAGACTCCTGGTTGTCTTCAAGACTCCTGGTTGTCTTCAAGACTCCTGGTTGTCTTCAAGACTCCTGGTTGTCTTCAAGACTCCTGGTTGTCTTCAAGACTCCTGGCTGTCTTCAAGACTCCTGGTTGTCTTCAAGACTCTTGGTTGTCTTCAAGACTCCTGGTTGTCTTCAAGACTCCTAGTTGTCTTCAAGACTACTGGTTGTCTTTAAGACTCCTGGTTGTCTTCAAGACTCCTGGCTGTCTTCTAGACACCTGGCTGTCTTCATGACTCCTGGTTGTCTTCAAGACTCCTGGTTGTCTTCAAGACTCCTGGTTGTCTTCAAGACTCCTGGTTGTCTTCAAGACTCCTGGTTGTCTTCAAGACTCCTGGTTGTCTTCAAGACTCCTGGTTGTCTTCAAGACTCCTGGTTGTCTTCAAGACTCCTGGTTGTCTTCAAGACTCCTGGTTGTCTTCAAGACTCCTGGTTGTCTTCAAGACTCCTGGTTGTCTTCAAGACTCCTGGTTGTCTTCAAGACTCCTGGTTGTCTTCAAGACTCCTGGTTGTCTTCAAGACTCCTGGTTGTCTTCAAGACTCCTGGTTGTCTTCAAGACTCCTGGTTGTCTTCAAGACTCCTGGCTGTCTTCAAGACTCCTGGTTGTCTTCAAGACTCCTGGTTGTCTTCAAGACTCCTGGTTGTCTTCAAGACTCCTGGTTGTCTTCAAGACTCCTGGTTGTCTTCAAGACTCCTGGTTGTCTTCAAGACTCCTGGTTGTCTTCAAGACTCCTGGTTGTCTTCAAGACTCCTGGTTGTCTTCAAGACTCCTGGCTGTCTTCAAGACTCCTGGTTGTCTTCAAGACTCCTGGTTGTCTTCAAGACTCCTGGTTGTCTTCAAGACTCCTGGTTGTCTTCAAGACTCCTGGTTGTCTTCAAGACTCCTGGTTGTCTTCAAGACTCCTGGTTGTCTTCAAGACTCCTGGTTGTCTTCAAGACTCCTGGCTGTCTTCAAGACTCCTGGTTGTCTTCAAGACTCCTGGTTGTCTTCAAGACTCCTGGTTGTCTTCAAGACTCTTGGTTGTCTTCAAGACTCCTGGTTGTCTTCAAGACTCCTGGTTGTCTTCAAGACTCCTGGTTGTCTTCAAGACTCCTGGTTGTCTTCAAGACTCCTGGTTGTCTTCAAGACTCCTGGTTGTCTTCAAGACTCCTGGTTGTCTTCAAGACTCCTGGCTGTCTTCAAGACTCCTGGTTGTCTTCAAGACTCCTGGTTGTCTTCAAGACTCCTGGTTGTCTTCAAGACTCCTGGTTGTCTTCAAGACTCCTGGTTGTCTTCAAGACTCCTGGTTGTCTTCAAGACTCCTGGTTGTCTTCAAGACTCCTGGTTGTCTTCAAGACTCCTGGTTGTCTTCAAGACTCCTGGTTGTCTTCAAGACTCCTGGTTGTCTTCAAGACTCCTGGTTGTCTTCAAGACTCCTGGTTGTCTTCAAGACTCCTGGTTGTCTTCAAGACTCCTGGTTGTCTTCAAGACTCCTGGTTGTCTTCAAGACTCCTGGTTGTCTTCAAGACTCCTGGTTGTCTTCAAGACTCCTGGTTGTCTTCAAGACTCCTGGTTGTCTTCAAGACTCCTGGTTGTCTTCAAGACTCCTGGTTGTCTTCAAGACTCCTGGTTGTCTTCAAGACTCCTGGTTGTCTTCAAGACTCCTGGTTGTCTTCAAGACTCCTGGCTGTCTTCAAGACTCCTGGTTGTCTTCAAGACTCCTGGTTGTCTTCAAGACTCCTGGCTGTCTTCTAGACTCCTGGCTTTCTTCAAGACTCCTGGTTGTCTTCAAGGCTCCTGGTTGTCTTCAAGACTCTTGATTGTCTTCAAGACTACTGGTTGTCTTCAAGACTCCTGGTTGTCTTTAAGACTCTTGATTGTCTTCAAGACTCCTGGTTGTCTTCAAGACTCCTGGTTGTCTTCAAGACTCCTGGTTGTCTTCAAGACTCCTGGTTGTCTTCAAGACTCCTGGTTGTCTTCAAGACTCCTAGTTGTCTTAGAGACTCCTGGTTGTCTTCAAGACTCCTGGAAGTCTTCAAGACTCCTGGTTGTCTTCAAGACTCCTGGTTGTCTTCAAGACTCCTGGTTGTCTTCAAGACTCCTGGTTGTCTTCAAGACTCCTGGTTGTCTTCAAGACTCCTGGTTGTCTTCAAGACTCCTGGTTGTCTTCAAGACTCCTGGTTGTCTTCAAGACTCCTGGTTGTCTTCAAGACTCCTGGTTGTCTTCAAGACTCCTGGTTGTCTTCAAGACTCCTGGTTGTCTTCAAGACTCCTGGTTGTCTTCAAGACTCCTGGTTGTCTTCAAGACTCCTGGTTGTCTTCAAGACTCCTGGTTGTCTTCAAGACTCCTGGTTGTCTTCAAGACTCCTGGTTGTCTTCAAGACTCCTGGCTGTCTTCAAGACTCCTGGTTGTCTTCAAGACTCCTGGTTGTCTTCAAGACTCCTGGTTGTCTTCAAGACTCCTGGTTGTCTTCAAGACTCCTGGTTGTCTTCAAGACTCCTGGTTGTCTTCAAGACTCCTGGTTGTCTTCAAGACTCCTGGTTGTCTTCAAGACTCCTGGCTGTCTTCAAGACTCCTGGCTGTCTTCAAGACTCCTGGATGTCTTCAAGACTCCTGGTTGTCTTCAAGACTCCTGGTTGTCTTCAAGACTCCTGGTTGTCTTCAAGACTCCTGGTTGTCTTCAAGACTCCTGGTTGTCTTCAAGACTCCTGGTTGTCTTCAAGACTCCTGGTTGTCTTCAAGACTCCTGGTTGTCTTCAAGACTCCTGGTTGTCTTCAAGACTCCTGGTTGTCTTCAAGACTCCTGGTTGTCTTCAAGACTCCTGGTTGTCTTCAAGACTCCTGGCTGTCTTCAAGACTCCTGGTTGTCTTCAAGACTCCTGGTTGTCTTCAAGACTCCTGGTTGTCTTCAAGACTCCTGGTTGTCTTCAAGACTCCTGGTTGTCTTCAAGACTCCTGGTTGTCTTCAAGACTCCTGGTTGTCTTCAAGACTCCTGGTTGTCTTCAAGACTGGAGGCTGTCTTCAAGACTCCTGGTTGTCTTCAAGACTCCTGGTTGTCTTCAAGACTCCTGGTTGTCTTCAAGACTCCTGGTTGTCTTCAAGACTCCTGGTTGTCTTCAAGACTCCTGGTTGTCTTCAAGACTCCTGGTTGTCTTCAAGACTCCTGGTTGTCTTCAAGACTCCTGGTTGTCTTCAAGACTCCTGGTTGTCTTCAAGACTCCTGGTTGTCTTCAAGACTCTTGGTTGTCTTCAAGACTCCTGGCTGTCTTCAAGACTCCCTGCTGTCTTCAAGACTCCTGGTTGTCTTCAAGACTCCTGGTTGTCTTCAAGACTCCTGGTTGTCTTCAAGACTCCTGGTTGTCTTCAAGACTCCTGGTTGTCTTCAAGACTCCTGGCTGTCTTCAAGACTCCTGGCTGTCTTCAAGACTCCTGGTTGTCTTCAAGACTCCTGGTTGTCTTCAAGACTCCTGGTTGTCTTCAAGACTCCTGGTTGTCTTCAAGACTCCTGGTTGTCTTCAAGACTCCTGGTTGTCTTCAAGACTCCTGGTTGTCTTCAAGACTCCTGGTTGTCTTCAAGACTCCTGGTTGTCTTCAAGACTCCTGGTTGTCTTCAAGACTCCTGGTTGTCTTCAAGACTCCTGGTTGTCTTCAAGACTCCTGGCTGTCTTTGAGACTCCTGGCTGTCTTCAAGACTCCTGGTTGTCTTCAAGACTCCTGGTTGTCTTCAAGACTCCTGGTTGTCTTCAAGACTCCTGGTTGTCTTCAAGACTCCTGGTTGTCTTCAAGACTCCTGGTTGTCTTCAAGACTCCTGGTTGTCTTCAAGACTCCTGGTTGTCTTCAAGACTCCTGGTTGTCTTCAAGACTCCTGGTTGTCTTCAAGACTCCTGGTTGTCTTCAAGACTCCTGGCTGTCTTCAAGACTCCTGGTTGTCTTCAAGACTCCTGGTTGTCTTCAAGACTCCTGGTTGTCTTCAAGACTCCTGGTTGTCTTCAAGACTCCTGGTTGTCTTCAAGACTCCTGGTTGTCTTCAAGACTCCTGGCTGTCTTCAAGACTCCTGGTTGTCTTCAAGACTCCTGGTTGTCTTCAAGACTCCTGGTTGTCTTCAAGACTCCTGGTTGTCTTCAAGACTCCTGGTTGTCTTCAAGACTCCTGGTTGTCTTCAAGACTCCTGGTTGTCTTCAAGACTCCTGGTTGTCTTCAAGACTCCTGGTTGTCTTCAAGACTCCTGGTTGTCTTCAAGACTCCTGGTTGTCTTCAAGACTCCTGGTTGTCTTCAAGACTCCTGGTTGTCTTCAAGACTCCTGGTTGTCTTCAAGACTCCTGGTTGTCTTCAAGACTCCTGGTTGTCTTCAAGACTCCTGGTTGTCTTCAAGACTCCTGGTTGTCTTCAAGACTCCTGGTTGTCTTCAAGACTCCTGGTTGTCTTCAAGACTCCTGGTTGTCTTCAAGACTCCTGGTTGTCTTCAAGACTCCTGGTTGTCTTCAAGACTCCTGGTTGTCTTCAAGACTCCTGGTTGTCTTCAAGACTCCTGGTTGTCTTCAAGACTCCTGGTTGTCTTCAAGACTCCTGGTTGTCTTCAAGACTCCTGGCTGTCTTCAAGACTCCTGGTTGTCTTCAAGACTCCTGGTTGTCTTCAAGACTCCTGGTTGTCTTCAAGACTCCTGGTTGTCTTCAAGACTCCTGGTTGTCTTCAAGACTCCTGGTTGTCTTCAAGACTCCTGGTTGTCTTCAAGACTCCTGGTTGTCTTCAAGACTCCTGGTTGTCTTCAAGACTCCTGGTTGTCTTCAAGACTCCTGGTTGTCTTCAAGACTCCTGGTTGTCTTCAAGACTCCTGGTTGTCTTCAAGACTCCTGGTTGTCTTCAAGACTCCTGGTTGTCTTCAAGACTCCTGGTTGTCTTCAAGACTCCTGGTTGTCTTCAAGACTCCTGGTTGTCTTCAAGACTCCTGGTTGTCTTCAAGACTCCTGGTTGTCTTCAAGACTCCTGGTTGTCTTCAAGACTCCTGGTTGTCTTCAAGACTCCTGGTTGTCTTCAAGACTCCTGGTTGTCTTCAAGACTCCTGGTTGTCTTCAAGACTCCTGGTTGTCTTCAAGACTCCTGGTTGTCTTCAAGACTCCTGGCTGTCTTCAAGACTCCTGGTTGTCTTCAAGACTCCTGGTTGTCTTCAAGACTCTTGCCTGTCTTCAAGACTCCTGGTTGTCTTCAAGACTCCTGGTTGTCTTCAAGACTCCTGGTTGTCTTCAAGACTCCTGGTTGTCTTCAAGACTCCTGGTTGTCTTCAAGACTCCTGGTTGTCTTCAAGACTCCTGGTTGTCTTCAAGACTCCTGGTTGTCTTCAAGACTCCTGGCTGTCTTCAAGACTCCTGGTTGTCTTCAAGACTCCTGGTTGTCTTCAAGACTCCTGGTTGTCTTCAAGACTCCTGGTTGTCTTCAAGACTCCTGGTTGTCTTCAAGACTCCTGGTTGTCTTCAAGACTCCTGGTTGTCTTCAAGACTCCTGGTTGTCTTCAAGACTCCTGGTTGTCTTCAAGACTCCTGGTTGTCTTCAAGACTCCTGGTTGTCTTCAAGACTCCTGGTTGTCTTCAAGACTCCTGGTTGTCTTCAAGACTCCTGGTTGTCTTCAAGACTCCTGGTTGTCTTCAAGACTCCTGGTTGTCTTCAAGACTCCTGGTTGTCTTCAAGACTCCTGGTTGTCTTCAAGACTCCTGGTTGTCTTCAAGACTCCTGGTTGTCTTCAAGACTCCTGGTTGTCTTCAAGACTCCTGGTAGTCTTCAAGACTCCTGGTTGTCTTCAAGACTCCTGGTTGTCTTCAAGACTCCTGGTTGTCTTCAAGACTCCTGGTTGTCTTCAAGACTCCTGTTTGTCTTCAAGACTCCTGGTTGTCTTCAAGACTCCTGGTTGTCTTCAAGACTCCTGGTTGTCTTCAAGACTCCTGGTTGTCTTCAAGACTCCTGGTTGTCTTCAAGACTCCTGGTTGTCTTCAAGACTCCTGGTTGTCTTCAAGACTCCTGGTTGTCTTCAAGACTCCTGGTTGTCTTCAAGACTCCTGGTTGTCTTCAAGACTCCTGGTTGTCTTCAAGACTCCTGGTTGTCTTCAAGACTCCTGGCTGTCTTCAAGACTCCTGGTTGTCTTCAAGACTCCTGGTTGTCTTCAAGACTCCTGGTTGTCTTCAAGACTCCTGGTTGTCTTCAAGACTCCTGGTTGTCTTCAAGACTCCTGGTTGTCTTCAAGACTCCTGGCTGTCTTCAAGACTCCTGGTTGTCTTCAAGACTCCTGGTTGTCTTCAAGACTCCTGGTTGTCTTCAAGACTCTTGGTTGTCTTCAAGACTCCTGGTTGTCTTCAAGACTCCTGGTTGTCTTCAAGACTCCTGGTTGTCTTCAAGACTCCTGGTTGTCTTCAAGACTCCTGGTTGTCTTCAAGACTCCTGGTTGTCTTCAAGACTCCTGGTTGTCTTCAAGACTCCTGGCTGTCTTCAAGACTCCTGGTTGTCTTCAAGACTCCTGGTTGTCTTCAAGACTCCTGGTTGTCTTCAAGACTCCTGGTTGTCTTCAAGACTCCTGGTTGTCTTCAAGACTCCTGGTTGTCTTCAAGACTCCTGGTTGTCTTCAAGACTCCTGGTTGTCTTCAAGACTCCTGGTTGTCTTCAAGACTCCTGGTTGTCTTCAAGACTCCTGGTTGTCTTCAAGACTCCTGGTTGTCTTCAAGACTCCTGGTTGTCTTCAAGACTCCTGGTTGTCTTCAAGACTCCTGGTTGTCTTCAAGACTCCTGGTTGTCTTCAAGACTCCTGGTTGTCTTCAAGACTCCTGGTTGTCTTCAAGACTCCTGGTTGTCTTCAAGACTCCTGGTTGTCTTCAAGACTCCTGGTTGTCTTCAAGACTACTGGTTGTCTTCAAGACTCCTGGTTGTCTTCAAGACTCCTGGTTGTCTTCAAGACTCCTGGTTGTCTTCAAGACTCCTGGTTGTCTTCAAGACTCCTGGTTGTCTTCAAGACTCCTGGTTGTCTTCAAGACTCCTGGTTGTCTTCAAGACTCCTGGTTGTCTTCAAGACTCCTGGTTGTCTTCAAGACTCCTGGTTGTCTTCAAGACTCCTGGTTGTCTTCAAGACTCCTGGTTGTCTTCAAGACTCCTGGCTGTCTTCAAGACTCCTGGTTGTCTTCAAGACTCCTGGTTGTCTTCAAGACTCCTGGTTGTCTTCAAGACTCCTGGTTGTCTTCAAGACTCCTGGTTGTCTTCAAGACTCCTGGTTGTCTTCAAGACTCCTGGTTGTCTTCAAGACTCTTGGTTGTCTTCAAGACTCCTGGTTGTCTTCAAGACTCTTGGTTGTCTTCAAGACTCCTGGCTGTCTTCAAGACTCCTGGTTGTCTTCAAGACTCTTGGTTGTCTTCAAGACTCCTGGCTGTCTTCAAGACTCCTGGTTGTCTTCAAGACTCCTGGTTGTCTTCAAGACTCTAGGTTGTCTTCAAGACTCCTTGTCTTCAAGACTCCTGGTTGTCTTCAAGACTCCTGGTTGTCTTCAAGACTCCTGGTTGTCTTCAAGACTCCTGGTTGTCTTCAAGACTCCTGGTTGTCTTCAAGACTCCTGGTTGTCTTCAAGACTCCTGGTTGTCTTCAAGACTCCTGGTTGTCTTCAAGACTCCTGGTTGTCTTCAAGACTCCTGGCTGTCTTCAAGACTCCTGGTTGTCTTCAAGACTCCTGGTTGTCTTCAAGACTCCTGGTTGTCTTCAAGACTCCTGGTTGTCTTCAAGACTCCTGGTTGTCTTCAAGACTCCTGGTTGTCTTCAAGACTCCTGGTTGTCTTCAAGACTCCTGGTTGTCTTCAAGACTCCTGGTTGTCTTCAAGACTCCTGGCTGTCTTCAAGACTCCTGGTTGTCTTCAAGACTCCTGGTTGTCTTCAAGACTCCTGGTTGTCTTCAAGACTCCTGGTTGTCTTCAAGACTCCTGGTTGTCTTCAAGACTCCTGGTTGTCTTCAAGACTCCTGGTTGTCTTCAAGACTCCTGGCTGTCTTCAAGACTCCTGGTTGTCTTCAAGACTCCTGGTTGTCTTCAAGACTCCTGGTTGTCTTCAAGACTCCTGGTTGTCTTCAAGACTCCTGGTTGTCTTCAAGACTCCTGGTTGTCTTCAAGACTCCTGGCTGTCTTCAAGACTCCTGGTTGTCTTCAAGACTCCTGGTTGTCTTCAAGACTCCTGGTTGTCTTCAAGACTCCTGGTTGTCTTCAAGACTCCTGGTTGTCTTCAAGACTCCTGGTTGTCTTCAAGACTCCTGGTTGTCTTCAAGACTCCTGGCTGTCTTCAAGACTCCTGGTTGTCTTCAAGACTCCTGGTTGTCTTCAAGACTCCTGGTTGTCTTCAAGACTCCTGGTTGTCTTCAAGACTCCTGGTTGTCTTCAAGACTCCTGGTTGTCTTCAAGACTCCTGGTTGTCTTCAAGACTCCTGGTTGTCTTCAAGACTCCTGGTTGTCTTCAAGACTCCTGGTTGTCTTCAAGACTCCTGGTTGTCTTCAAGACTCCTGGTTGTCTTCAAGACTCCTGGTTGTCTTCAAGACTCCTGGTTGTCTTCAAGACTCCTGGTTGTCTTCAAGACTCCTGGCTGTCTTCAAGACTCCTGGTTGTCTTCAAGACTCCTGGTTGTCTTCAAGACTCCTGGTTGTCTTCAAGACTCCTGGTTGTCTTCAAGACTCCTGGTTGTCTTCAAGACTCCTGGCTGTCTTCAAGACTCCTGGCTGTCTTCAAGACTCCTGGTTGTCTTCAAG
>NC_091306.1:15245345-15300116 GCF_038502225.1 Cherax quadricarinatus | reverse complement strand
TCCAGTGCATAGTTCTAGCTGCTCAGACAACTTATGTTCTGAATAGGGAAATCAGATCAAGCAAAAATGGTCCTAAATGGATAAACAATACATTAAAACATCTCATTGGTCAAAAGAGAGGTATATATACGTGAACCAAAAGAGGAGAGGGTCAGTTAAGAAATCAATATATTCAGTTAAAGAGAGAAATAAAAAAGGGAATAAGAAAAGCAAAGAGAGATTATGAAGTTAAAGTTGCAAAAGAATCAAAGACTAACCCAAAAGGATTCTTTCGGGTATACAGAAGTAAGATTACGGACAAGATAGGCCCACTCAAAAGTTACTCGGGTCAGCTCAGAGAGTGATTAGGCTTCTCAGTTTTTACACAGGAACATACTAATGATATTCCAGAAATAATAAATTATGTAGAACAGGACGATAAACTATACACGATTAGGGTCACAATTGACATGGTCCTTAGACAGATAGATAAATTAAAACCTAACAAATCCCTGGGCCCTGATGAACTGTATGCAAGGGATTTAAAGGGATGTAAAGAGGACTAGCTTAGCAAACCTTTGGCTTATCTTTTCAACATATCACTACAAAATGGCATAGTGCCAGATAAATGGAAAATGGCAAATGTGATACCTATTTTTAAAGCAGGTGACAGGTCCCTAGCTTCGAACTATAGACCAATAAGCCTAGCCTCCATAGTGGGAAAATTTATGGAATTAATTGCCGAGGCAATTCGTAGCCATATTGAAAAGCATAAATTGATCAATGAATCTCAGCTCAGTTTTACAGAAGGCCATTCCTGCCTTACGAATTTATTAACTTTTTCACTAAGGTATTTGAGGAGGTAGATCATAGTAATGAATATGATATTGTGTATATGGACTTCAATAAGGCTTTTGATAGTCCCACATCAAAGACTATTGAGGAAAATTAAGGCACACGGAATAGGAGAATTTTTTTCATGGATAGAGGCATGGTTGATATATAGGCAGCAGAGAGTTTGCACATATGGAGAGAATTCAGAGTGGGGAAGCTTCACGAGAGGCGTTCCACAGGGGTCAGTGTTGGGCCATTTGTTGTTCACAATCTACATAAACGACATAGATGAGGGGATAAATACACACATAAGCAAGTTTGCCGATGACACCAAAATAGGCCGTCGAATTCATTCTGACGAGGACATTAGAGCACTCCAGGAAGATTTGAATAGACTGATGCAGTGGTCGGAGAAGCAGCAGATGCAGTTTAATATAAACAAATGCAAGTTTCTAAACATTAGACAGAAAAATATCCATGCCCATAACCATGTAGATCTTAATATTACTGATTGTGAAAAGGATTTGGGAGTTCTGGTAAGCAGTAATCTAAAACCAAGACAACAGTGCATAAATGTTCGCAATATAGCAAACAGAATAATTGGCTTCATATCAAGAAGCATAAATAATACGAGTCCTCAGGTTGTTCAACTCTATATCCTTGGTTAGGCCTCATTTAGATTATGCTGCACAGTTTGGTCACCGTATTACAGAATGGATATGAATGCACTGGAGAACGTACAAAGTAGGATGACAAAGTTGATCCCATGAATCAGAAATATTCCTTATGAGGATAGACTGAGGGCCCTGAATCTGCACTCTCTAGAAAGGCGTAGAATTAGGGGGGATATGATTGAGGTGTATAAATGGAAAACAGGAATAAATAAATGGGATGTAAATAGCATGCTAAAAATATCTAGCCAAGACAGCAATCGCAGCAATGGTTTTAAGTTGGAAAAATTCAGATTCAGGAAGAATATAGGAAAGCACTGGTTTAGTAATAGAGTCGTGGATGAGTGGAACAAACTTCCGGGTACCGTCATAGAAGCTAAAACGTTGTGTAGTTTTAAAAATAGGTTACATAAATACAGGAGTGGGTGTGAGTTGGACCTAACTAGCTTGTGCTACTAGGTCTGATGCCGTGTTCCTTCCTTAAGTGAATTTGACCTAACCTGACTAGGCCATTGGCTTAAGCCGAAAGGGGACTTAGACCTGCCTCGCATGGGTCAGTAGGCCTGCTGCAGTGTTACTTCTTTCTTATGTTCAGGTAACAGTAACTAAAAATGTAGGTGAATGAATGAATCATCAGTGTTGAGTACAGTGGAGCTGTTAGGTGCAGGTGGAGCTGTTTACCCAGCTCAAGTGGAAACCAACTCCTTGTATATAACATGTGGACCTTCTTCCCGGGTCGAGTTCCCCAAGGTACGGGACTTGATAGTAGGTTGCGTGCTCCGGCGTTTATACTTTCCAGACAGTTCAAGACCGGCTTAAATTAGCTTAAGCTGCGTTTGGTCAGGGAAGGAAAGGGAAGGGAGCGTCCGAGGACTGAAATATCCCGGGGTCCAAAGCGTTCGAGGATGGCGTGATGGCCGCCTCTTGTGGGTATTAGTGGCAAGGATCCCTATAATTTACTTTTTTTTTTTTAAACCTTGAGAACTGTGTTTATTTTTCCTCTTGTCTTTAGGTGGCCACTCAATATGCATTAAATATATATATATATATATATATATATATATATATATATATATATATATATATATATATATATATATATATATATATATATATATATATAATGTCGTGCCGAATAGGTAAAACTTGTGATTTTTGGCTTAAATAGCAACGCTCTTCTTGCCGAATAAGGCAAGCATAAATTTGTGTATGCAATAATTTCACAAAATACATTATGAACCTAACGAAAAAACATATATTTCATTGTGTTTTTTTATTATTAAATTATTGTAAACTTATCTAAAATATATTTAGTTGGATTAGGCTAAATTAATTAAATTGCGCTTGTTATAATAAGGTTGGGAAAGTTTTCTGATATTCTTTTGGTACAGTATTATTAATTTTTACATTAACATAAATCGCAAAAAAGATATATATTTAAGCGTGTCAGAAAATTTGAGAAAGGACTTAATTTTAATTGAGTTCTTGCTAATTGACCAATTTTGCCTATTCTGCACGACATACATATATATATATATATATATATATATATATATATATATATATATATATATATATATATATATATATATATATATATATATTGAATAAAAATGGATTCTTAGTTGCTTCTATTCACCCGGACTGTGCTACTTACATTTGAGTGCGCGCAGCGAGCATAAACAGCCGTGCTGATCAAGCTGTCTGGGACTGGGAAAGATGATACCTGAAACCATCTTCAGGTAGTGTTCAGGCATTAAAATAATGAACTTTCGTCAAGCATCAGCTCGGATGTCATCAGAAAATTTGGATATGAAAAAGAGGTCTGTCTTTAAATTTGCTGCTTATATTTCTTGTGTTTATGACCCACAGATCTGTCTTTTTGATGATCTGATTGATAAGACTGTTAGTGCTAGCAATTTGCGTTATAAAGTAGGCACGATAAATTAGTTGACCAGGTAGAGCTTAGAAGATTATTTGCTGAAGACTGGAATCTGTTTGTGTTTCTCATTATATGTAATGGTAAGATACTGAAAATTCATAATACAACTGGAACTGACTTCAAAGTCCACCATGCTGCCAGCTAGTCAGATTTTAGTAACCAAGACAAGCCTAAGGTAACATCACCCAAGCAGCCTAAATAAATCATACCTTGCTAGGTCAGTTGTAGTGGTGAAATAATTCTCTACTGTGAACCCCAGTTGCATTGACACTTAAGACTACAGAAAACACGTAAAGAGAGGCCTGTCGTCAATAAGTTATTCAACTGTTGCACTTGTCTTACTTATCTACTTGTAAGTATTGTATATCATTGTTATGTGAATATGATAATGGTATACAATACCGACAAGTTGATAAGTAAGACACACATGCCACTGTTAGGTTATTTTATTCCGAAACGTTTTGCCTACACCGTAGTCTGGAACAATGTACCAGACAATGTTCCATAATCCGGAACAATGTTTCAGACTATGGAGCAATACTCTTTTGTAGGCTGAGGGACTGACAGACTCAAAACTACGTCTTCAGGGGTGATCGACTGATTACATAGTCTTTACAGCCCTGATGCTTCTGCTGCCTCCTCTGTACTCGACTGAAAAAGCCTACTGTGTAAGTGAAACGTTTCCGAATAAAGTTAACTAACATGGTTACTCATGTGTCTTATCATACCATTATTATGATTATAAATGGGAACATCAGGGGTCTCGAGACCTGAATACCGTCTCCTCTAACAAAGGGACAATTACCAACAGATCCCAGTCTTCGAGAGAAACTTGACAAGTTCCTGGAGGCTATTTTGGGTCAAAAGCAAGTTGCAATGTCTGCTTCGAAGCTACATCCAACACTAAACAGCCACTGGGTCTGTGATTGTTGATATCCGCACTTTCCCTCCTGAACTTTTATCATTTGAGGCAGGTGTAATTACTTCTCCTGTAGATGTGGTACGTTTTAAAGTGTGGTTAGACAGACAGGTGTTGCTGGTGGTTGTGGTTGATTATTCAGATATTGTAGATAGTTGTATTTACCCTTAAGTCAGTGTTCCAGGTGGTTGTGGTTCTTCGTTAACTTGTAGATAATGATGGTATTCAGTTGTATGCAATTGGGGTTGTTCTTCAGATGTTTCCAAGTAATTGTGATAATTCTTCAGGCAGATGTTGCAGATGATTGGTGTGGTCTTGCGGGAGGGACACGCAAGTGCCATAAATCACTTGCAACGCGTCTCTGCAACAGCGCTCATTAAGCTCCTCCCCTCCCTCTATCGTGCAGCGTGAAAAAATACTGCGGGAGTTGCAGCACCCTTGCTGAAATACGTTCGCTAATGAGTATGAGATTGGGCACAAGAATCACGGCCGGTAATGAATGTTCCCTGACATGGGTGTGAATGTCTTTCTTCAAGACGTGTGAAAATGAACCTCAGGTAATTGCTTTAGAAATTTCTGTGGAGATCTGGAGGGACTAGCTGTCCTGCATCTCCGTGACAGGAGACCCATGTAGTAGGACAGGTAAAAGATTGCTTTATCCGTCAGCCTCGTTGAGCAGGCAAGCACCAGACACTCTTGATATACCTTTAATATGCCATCAAAGTTACAAAAGTATATCTTTTTCTACCCGATGAATATAGTTCTTGAGGATTGTCCCCTTTTTAACAAAAAGGTCTCTTGGTAATTCTGTCTTTAATTTGAAGAGTGTTAAAAAAACTTTGATTCTTTATGCTTAAGTTCTATTAGTGTTCTTAATGTGTCCATCCACTCCACATAAATATAATAATATACAGGTGGGCCTGCTTTAGAGCGCTTCACTTTACGGCGTTTCACTAATACAAAGGTTTTCAGTTAAACCCATTATTAATTTATTCAAACTTCCTACAGTAAATATACTCACTATAAGCTAAGGACGAAAATGTTTTATAAGGTAAAGTGTGTACTGTGCAAGTAATGTGTGTACTGTGCAAGTAATGTGTGTACTGTGCAAGTAATGTGTGTACTGTATATATACAGTACACACATTACTTGCCTAGCTTTATTGCTCACTTAATATATGATGGTGTAAACATGTTATGAGACTCTTATGTGTATTTGAAAGTGAAAAAGGGTTATGTTTAATTTTACATCGATTTTCGCTTTATAGCAGTAGTCCAGAATCTAACCTGCTGTATAAGCGGGGCCCTCCTTGTGTATAATAATAATGTATAATTTGCTTTATGTGACATTCTGCACCATCTACCTATTAATCATACTGTCCTTCCAGAGTTTTTCACTAAGATAACTGTTTATTGTTTTTACTTGATCTTGGTCATTGGTTGTCTTGGGGCAGTTAACTTTGGTTGTCTTAGGACTGTTAACTTTGGTGAGTAGTTGGCGTGTTGTATTGGGACAACTAAGTTTGACGATTGGCTGTATTAAAACAGTTGATTTAGGTGACTTGTATTAGGTTAGTTTGCTTAGGTGACTGGTTGTAGTTGGGGAGTTAGCTAAAGTGACTACTTTAGGAAACTAACCATGTGTATGACTGGCGCTGTTCGACTCCCTCTGACGGCTTGCGCGCACAATCCCGGTGGGCTGACTGACCTGACTGACGGACTGACGCTCTGTCAGTGGCTTTTAGACTCCCTATCTCCCTTCTACTCTCGCTATTGCTCCCATTTCTCCCTTCTCCAACCTTGCTGTCACACCCGCTCGCTCCCTTTACCTGCGTTGTCCACTTCCATTTATTTACTCTCAGTTTCTCTTACCCTTTCTTCTCCCTCCCTTTCACCTTCCCTCTCACCATCCCTCCCTCTCCCCCTTCCCCTCCCTCCCTCCTGTTATATGTACGAGTGATTATGTATCATGAGAATATATCTCCTGAAATATATTGTGTAATGTTTTGACTTTTGATACTATATTGCTTGTGGTATATTATAATATTTGTTACCGAAATGTACACACAATGTGTCTGATATATTAATGCAATATGTTTCTGCGAGGTCTTGTGCTATGTATTGGGTATAATGTGTATTGTTTTGTGATGTTCAGAATTTAATATATGTTTTGGATTGGATTTTTATTTAAAATATGAGAACATACCTCCGATTTTTTTTTATGTTGCGGAATTCATATTTGTTAAAATAAAGATTTCTAGACCATTACAACAGGGTCTTGAATGCTCTGGAAGATAAGCTACATACTGATATAGTGTACATTGGTTTTGAAAAAGCCTTTGACAGGTACGATCATAGTGTGATAGCGTACATAAGTGAAAAGGGAATTGCTAGAAATAGTGGACAGATGGATATTTAACTTCTTAATAGTAAACAGGGTGAAGTCTGAAGCTGCCACAGTGAAAAGCTCTGTTCCTCAAGGCACAATACTCGCCCCACTTCTCTCCTTCATTCTTATATCCAACATTGACAAGAACATAAATCATAGCACCGTAACGCCCTTTGTCGATGACACCAAAATTTCCGAGAATAGCGTTCATCGAAGAGAGTGAATCTTCAAGCTTATATTAATCAAGTCTTCCAAAGGGCCTCAGACACCATTACGATGTTTCAGTGAGGACAAAGTTCATTTGCTCCATTATGGGAGAATGGAGGATAAAGATTGGAACGGCGTACAGGACAAATTCAAATCAGTAGAACGAAAGCCACATGTGCGAGACTTGGGAGGAATAATGTCAGATCTCATATTGAAGGATCGCAATAATGATGGCTTTTGTAGATGAATGGTTCAGAGAACCGACATGTTGATAAATTAGACACATGTGCAACTCTTGGGTATCTTTATTGAGGAAACGTTTCGCCACACAGTGGCTTCATCAGTCCATACGTAGGAGAAACTTGAAGAACAGGAGGAGAATGAGGTAATCAGTCCCTCAACCTTGAGTCGATGTGTTCAGTCCATCAATCTTGTAGAATGTACATTCTACAAGATTGATGGACTGAACACATCGACTCCAGGCTGAGGGACTGATTACCTCAAACTCCTCCTCTCCTTACGCCTTTCTACTTTGTATCGGACTGATGAAGCCACTGTGTGGTGAAACGTTTCCTGAATAAAGATTCCCATATGTTGCATAAGTGTCTCAATCTTCAACTTGTCGGTTTTTCAAACCATTCATCACAATACGGCATATGTTTTGTTTAATTGTATTCGAAACAGCGATCAGTGCTGATTCGAGGCACTTGGGTCTGCGGAAATTAGTTTCCGCAGACGCATGTAGGAACGATAACTTGAACAACGCCTGTGTACAACACCGAAATTCCACCAATCATCTCATGAAATTCAGAGACGCCCAATTAGTGATCAAAGAAACTAATTTCCGCAGACGCAAGTGCCTCGAATCAGCACTGATCGCTGTTTCGAATACAATTAAACAAAACAACGGCAGCTTCACCATCTCCGAAGTCTTAGCAAGAATCCTCCTGAAAACAGTAAACCCTGCCATCATATAGTCTCTCCTGTTATACTACAAATAGCACATTACAGAGAGTGAACACTGAAACAAGCTGCCTCTTTCCAGTCTATATTTGTCCAACCTATTTTTATGTTACCCAAGTAATAGCTTTTATATCCTTTTACTCATGTACGAATTAATTGCTCTACCATATTGTATTACTTTTGTCACTACTACTACTACTACTACTACTACCACTAGTGAACTCGAAGTGGTACCTCACTAGTATTGCACCTCACTCTGAGCCTTTATATACTCTCTGTGTCCATGTATTGTTTGTAATGGCTTGATAAAGCTCCTGGAGAGCGAAACGTTGCCACAATAAAATGTCACATTAGTTGCACTTGTGTCCTTTTACTTTACATATTGTCGGTAATTCTACCAACTTTATTACACCTATAGAGTAGGCTTCTTCGGTCAAATGCAGGGGTGACAGCAGAGGCAGTGGAGAGGTCAAGATGGTGTGATCAGTCCAACCTAGAAGTAATTTTGTGGAGGTCAGTTCCTCAACCTGGAGAGGTGTCTAGTATAGTCTTGGTCAATACGAAGCCGAATCATGAGGATAGAGCCTTTTATAGTGCTAGAGCTGAGGCGTGGAAACTCAAAATCAGAGGAAGGTGCCACTAGCAGTCAGCCCTCTCATCAGCTAGTCGGTATTGTATACCTTTGACATATCTTTGAAGAGTTTCGAGAGTTTCACTACTCTCGGAGCCCGGTCATGGGCCAGGCTCGTCTAGTGCTTGCCTGGTCAACCAGGCTGTTGCTGTTGAAAGCCCGCTGCCCCACAGAATTTCCAGTCCGCAGTTCCTCGAAGAAGAATGTACATACATCACCAACTCTTTTAGTTCACTACACTTTCCCCTACACTTCATACGTGACTGCAGGAAACGTGCGACACGTATCCTCAGCAAGACTAACACCTATCAAATTGAAGAAAAGCCTCCAAGTTACATCGTTTTACCGGTCAGCAACGTTGCCACTAATGTTTCAAAAATGTTTGACAGAAAACTGGCTAAAATATCTACCAGTTCTTCAACTACTATTAGGAACCTGATACAAAAACCCAAGCATGATTCTGGCACAAGTGCAGGAATCTACACTATACCATGTGGGGGGTGTGACAAAGTATATGTAGGGGAAACAGCCAGAACTCTGGACATTAGGATAGCAGGACACAAAAATGCTTGCAGAAATGATGACCGCAAAATCGCATGTGTTCAACATTGAGACGATGTTGGACACCTCATGAAATTCAATGAAGCTAAACTAGTTATTAAAGAAGACGACTTAAGACGGAGAAAATGCATTGAAGCTGCACTAATTTCTGTCAGTAACACTATAAAGCAAAAATCCGGTTTTTACAGTATTTCAAAATTACTTAACTCTGTGAAGAAGTGTATTGTGTGCTCCCGTGGACTGAACCAAGTTACCCTCCATCGAGCAACTTTACCAGCAACTTAAGGAAGACTTGAGGGTAGCGAAGATGGAGATACGGCGATTGACCGAGGAAAACAAGAGGATTCGTAGTAGTCCTGTTTCGAGTCATCAGGTCAAGAAGGGATCGTGGTCAGTGGCTGGACAGCAGGGGGCGACGAAGTTGACGATCAAGAAGACGAATGGAAAGCCAGAAACGATCAAGAAGAAAGAGACTGCTGTGGAAACTCCTGTGGAAACCTCCAACGCATTCTCGGTGCTACCCGACGAATGCGAGTCGACTACTGGGATCGTCACGACGAACGACAACAAGGAAGGTAAGAATATTGTTGATGTTGGGGATAGCCAGGTTAGATACATGGATAGGGCATTCTGCTTGAAGGACAGGAGTAGGAGACAGAGGGTTTGCTTTCCTGGGGCTGGGATGGAGGACATTGTTAGCCAGCTTGACAGCATCATGAACGGTAATGGGATCAATCCTATTATTTGCCTCAGTGCTGGAGGCAATGATGTAGGCAAGCGTAGAAGTGAGGATTTAGTTAGAAAGTTCAGGACAGCTATAGACATAATTAGGAAGAAGGGGGGGGGGCACCCTGTTATATGTGGCATTTTGCCAAGAAGAGGTGTTGGTAATGAATGGTTGTCCAGAGCAATTGGCATTAATTGTTGGCTGGATAAACACTGTAAGGATAATGCAGTACCATTCATTGACAACTGGGACAACTTCTATGGCCGAAATGACATGTATGCCAGGGATGGGGTTCACTTATCCAGGGTAGGTGTGGGTTTTCTTGCTAACTCAGTTGAGGGGGTTGTTAGGACTTTAAACTAGGATTAGTTAGAGGTATGGGTTTAGAAATGATAAATAATGAGTATGGATATATTGACTTATGCTCTGATATTAAGAATCTTAATAGTAACTGTCATGGAGTAACTCTGGGTAATGATAATTTCAGAAATTGTGTAAAAACAAAGATGAATAGGAAAAATGTGCAGAAGAAAAAACATATGATGGTATTTTATGCTAACAGTCGAAGTGCAAGAAATAAAATTAATGAACTACGTTTGGTAGCATGTGCTGGGAACTTTGATATCATTGCATTAACTGAAACGTGGTATGATTTAAAGAGTCGGGATATGACTGCTGAGTGTAATATTCAGGGATTTAAGTTGTTCAATGTGGATAGATGTAATGGGAAGGGGGGAGGAGTTGCATTGTATGTTCGAGAAAATATTAATTGTTGCATAAAAACAGGTATAAAAATAGATGGAGCAGTTACAGAGTCTGTTTGGGTAGAGTTCCTGGAGAGTCAAGAAAAACTAATTCTAGGTGTAATATACCGACCTCCAGGCTTGGATCACGATAGAGGGAGACTTCTTTGGGACGAAATTGTTAGGGCTTCTGGACACAGTAACATAGTCATAGTAGGGGACTTTAACTTTAGTCAAATTGACTGGAATTCTTTGACAGGTAATCTAGAGTCCAGTGACTTTATGGAAACAGTTCAGGATTGTTTTCTGAAACAGAGTGTAACTGAGCCTACCAGGGGTAATAATTTGCTAGACCTAGTCTTGTCAAATAAGGAAACACTCGTGAATAATCTGGAGATCACTGAAGAGCTTGGCGCAAGTGATCACAAATCCATCACTTTTAGCATTAATTGGGAATGCAAGAATAATGATAATACAGTAAAAATCTTGATTGGGGTTATCTAGCTAATGATTTTATTGACGATAATCATACTTATGAATATGAAGGGATCTGCTTTTATGATTGTTTTCTTAATAATGTACACAGTGCCCAGAGTATATACATTCCCCAGAGAGAAATTAGGTCTAATAATAACGACCCAAATGGGTTAACTGGAGGCTAAAGCATCTATTAGGGGAGAAAAGGGGAATTTATAGGCGCATCAGAAGAGGGGAGGTTAACCTTACTGACCAATATGTTCAGCTTAAAAGAGAAGTAAAAAAGGCGATTAGAAAGGCTAAACGTGACTATGAAATTAGAGTTGCTAATGAATCAAAGACTAATCCAAAGGAGTTCTTTCAAGTGTATAGGACGAAGGTGAAGGAAAAAGTAGGACTTCTGAAAACTGGGAATGGACAGCTGACGGATAATGAACTGGAAATGTGTTCCTTATTTAATGACTATTTTTTGTCAGTTTTTACACAGGAAGATGTAAATGAGATTCCAGTAATTAACAATTATTTAGTTCCTGATGAATTTAAGTTAACTAATATTACTGTCACGAGGGACATGGTTATTAAACAGATAGACAAACTGAAACAAAATAAGTCCCCGGGACCCGATGAGTTGTTTTCCAGGGTACTTAAGGAATGCAAGATGGAGCTTAGTCAGCCATTAGCGAGTGTATTCAATGCGTCCATCCTTACCGGTGTTGTGCCAGAGTTGTGGAAGATGGCTAATGTGGTTCCTATATTCAAATCAGGGGATAAGTCCACTCCTTCAAATTACCGTCCAATAAGCCTGACATCTATAGAGGGCAAGTTATTAGAATCAATTATAGCTGACATTATCAGAAGTCACCTTGAAGATAAATGAATCTCAGCATGGATTCACGAGAGGTCGTTCCTGCCTGACAAACTTACTGACGTTCTTCAATAGAACATTTGAGGCAGTTGACAGTGATAAGGAATATGATATTGTTTATTTGGATTTTAGTAAAGCCTTCGATAGAGTACCTCACAAGAGACTCTTAAGAAAAGTGGCAGCTCATGGTATAGGAGGTAAAGTTCTAGCATGGATTGAGGCATGGCTTACCAATAGAAAGCAGAGAGTTACCATTAATGGAGTGAAATCTGAATGGGGATTAGTCACTAGTGGCGTTCCACAAGGATCAGTTTTAGGCCCTCTCTTGTTCATAATTTACATTAATGACCTTGATGAAGGGATTACTAGTGACATGAGTAAATTTGCTGATGATACAAAGATAGGCCGTAAAATTCACTCTGAGGAGGATATCAATGAACTCCAGGACGATTTGGACAAATTAAAGCAGGCGAAATTGCAGTACTGGATAATGTACATAGAATGATAAATTAGACACGTGTGCAACTCTTGGGTATCTTCATTAAGGAAACGTTTCGCCACACAGTGGCTTCATCAGTCCATACACAGGAGAAGCTTGAAGAATAGGAGGAGAATGAGGTAATCAGTCCCTCAACCTTGAGTCGATGTGGTCAGTCCATCAATCTTGAGTAGATTGATGGACTGACCACATCGACTCAAGGTTGAGGGACTGATTACCTCATTCTCCTCCTATTTACCGGCAGCTGAGAGAAGAGCTCAGAGTTGCTAAGATGGAGATACGGCGATTAACGGAGGAGAACAAGAGGATTCGTAGTAATCCTCCTGTTGTGAGTCCCCAGGTTAAGAGGGGAGCTTGGTCAGTGGCCGGGCAACATGGAACCAAGCTGAAGATCAAGAAAACGGTTGGAGAGGCAGAAACAACGAGAAACCAGAAAACTACCGTGGAAACTTCCAACCCATTCTCGGTGCTACCCGACGAATGTGAGTGTTCTACTGGGAATGCCACAACGAGCACCAAAGAAGCATTGGCAGACGTGAGTGAGACATCCCTAGAAACCCCAACGAAGACCATCGAGAACGTCTTGACGAATTCTACAAGTGGTGTAATGCTACCTGGCGAATGTGAGTCGACTACTCGGAGCATCACGACGGACGATGCCAAGGAAGGTAAAAACATTGTTGTTGTTGGGAATAGCCAGATTAGGTACATGGATAGGGCATTCTGCTTGAAGGACAGGAGTAGGAGGCAGAGAGTGTGTTTTCCTGGGGCTGGGATGAAGGATGTTGTTAGCTGTCTGGATGACATCATGAGAGGTAATGGGAGCAATCCTATTATCTGTCTCAGTGCTGGAGGCAACGATGTTGGCAGACGTAGGAGTGAGGACCTGATTAGCAGGTATAGGTCAGCAATAGAGATAATTAGGAGGAAGGGTGGGAAACCTGTCATATGTGGCATTTTGCCAAGGAGAGGAGTTGGAAATGAATGGTTGTCCAGAGCAATTGGTGTCAATTGCTGGCTGGACAAATACTGTAGGGAAAATGCGGTAACATTCATTGACAACTGGGACCTCTTCTATGGCAGAAATGACATGTATGCCAGGGATGGGGTTCACTTAACTAGGTGTGGGGTGGGAGCACTGGCCAACGCAGTGGAGGGAGCTGTTAGGTCTTTAAACTAGGAATAGTTAGTGGTATGGGTTTTTGCGGGAAAACTGTGAAGTCTCAGGGTAGTAATAAAAGTACTAGGAGAACTAGTAATAGGCAAAATGAGGTGGATATTGGAAAGCCAGTGGCACTAATTGACAAGGACAGTAATAGGTTTAGTGGAATAACAGAAAGGAGCAGGAAGGGTAAAGAGAGAGGAGGGTCTTTAAGTATTTATTACACAAATAGTCGCAGTGCTAGGAATAAGATGGACGAGTTGAGACTAGTTGCTAGTGCAGGTAACATAGATGTATTTGCCATTACTGAGACGTGGTTTAATTCAAAAAGTCGGGACATGCCTGCAGAATGTCACATTCAGGGGTTTAAATTGTTCCAAGTAGATAGAAGTATCGGGAAGGGGGGTGGGGTGGCATTGTATGTCCGAGATCGCTTGAACTGTTGCATAAAAACGGGTATTAAGTCTGAAGTAACACATACAGAGTCTGTTTGGATAGAATTTTCAGAGGGGCATGAAAAATTAACTTTAGGTGTGATATACCGTCCCCCAAATTTAGATAGGGACCAGGGGAGACTACTATGGGAGGAAATTGTTAGGGCCACAAGGCACGATAATGTAGTAATTCTAGGAGACTTTAACTTTAGTCATATTGATTGGAATTTCTTGACTGGGAATTTAGAATCATACGACTTCTTAGAAGTAGTTCAGAATTGTTTTTTGAAGCAATTTGTGATAGAACCTACAAGGGGTAATAACCTGCTTGACTTAGTTCTGGCAAACAATGAATCCCTTGTTAATAATTTAGAAGTTTCAGAGGAACTGGGTGCTAGCGACCACAAATCAATTACATTTAGAATTGAATGGAAGTATGATAGTAGGGATAACTCAGTAACAGTCCCAGATTTTCGCTTAGCAGATTACGATGGGCTTAGAGAACACTTATCATCTGTTGACTGGGGTAACGAAGAGAGCTATCAATATGACAGTTTTCTGAACACAATACATGCTGCTCAAAGAACGTTTATCCCTTATAAGGAAATTAGATCAAATAGAAATGACCCAAAATGGATGAATAATAGGCTGAAATATCTACTAGGGCATAAGAAAGGAATTTATAGGCGTATCAAAAGAGGCGAGGGTCATCTTATGAATCAGTATATTGACATTAAGAGGGACATTAAAAAGGGGATAAGAAAAGCTAAAAGGGACTATGAAATTAAATTTGCTAGGGATTCTAAAACTAACCCAAAAAGTTTTTTCCAGGTATATAGAACAAAAGTCAGAGATAAGATAGGTCCCCTTAAAAATAACTATGGGCATCTTACTGACAAAGAGAATGAAATGTGCTCAATTTTAAATAATTATTTTCTCTCGGTTTTTACACAGGAAGACACTAATAATATTCCGGTAATTAATTTTTATAGTGGGCCAGAAGAAGATAAATTATGTAACATCACAGTCACTAGTGAAATGGTTGTGAAACAGATAGACCGACTGAAGCAAAATAAGTCACCGGGTCCTGATGAGGTTTTTTCAAGGGTTCTAAAGGAATGCAAAATGGAAGTCTGTGAACCATTAACTAATATTTTTAATTTATCTCTTCAAACAGGTGTAGTGTCTGATATGTGGAAGATGGCTAATGTAATTCCTATTTTTAAAACAGGGGACAAGTCGTTACCGTCAAATTACCGCCCAATAAGCCTGACCTCAATTGTAGGCAAATTACTAGAGTCAATTATAGCTCAAATTATAAGAAGCCATCTCGATAAGCATAGCTTGATTAATGATACTCAGCATGGATTCACAAGAGGCCGGTCTTGTCTAACTAATTTATTAACTTTCTTCAGTAAAGCTTTTGAGGCTGTTGACCACGATAAAGAATTTGATATTATTTACTTAGATTTTAGTAAGGCATTTGATAGAGTTCCGCACCAAAGACTGTTGAAGAAAGTAGCAGCTCATGGCATTGGGGGAAGAGTGCTCTCGTGGATCGAATCATGGCTCACAGACAGGAAGCAGAGAGTGTCCATAAATGGGGTTAAATCCGAGTGGGGATCAGTAACAAGTGGCGTTTCACAGGGATCAGTCTTGGGCCCGTTGTTGTTTATAATATATATCAATGATCTTGATGAAGGAATTACTAGTGATATGAGCAAATTCGCCGATGACGCGAAGATAGGTAGGATAATTGATTCAAACGTAGATGTTAGGGAACTTCAGGAGGATTTAGACAAACTCTACTCTTGGTCAGAAAAGTGGCAGATGCAGTTCAATGTAGATAAATGCAAAGTTCTGAAGCTCGGGAGTGTCCATAACCCTAGCACTTATAAGTTAAATAATGTAGAACTTAGCCATACAGATTGCGAAAAGGACTTGGGGGTTATGGTAAGCAGCAACCTTAAACCAAGACAGCAATGCCTAAGCGTACGTAATAAGGCAAATAGATTACTGGGATTTATATCAAGAAGTGTAAGCAACAGAAGTCCAGAGGTCATACTGCAGCTTTATACATCATTAGTAAGGCCTCACCTAGATTATGCAGCTCAATTCTGGTCTCCATATTACAGAATGGACATAAATTCGTTAGAAAACATTCAGCGTAGGATGACTAAATTAATACATAGCATTAGAAATCTTCCTTATGAAGAAAGATTGAAGACTCTTAAGTTACATTCACTTGTTAGACGAAGAATGAGGGGGGACCTGATCGAAGTGTATAAGTGGAAGATAGGTATTAATAAAGGGGATGTTGACAAGGTCTTGAGGATATCTCTCCAAGAGAGAACCTGCAGTAATGGATTTAAATTAGATAAGTTTAGATTTAGAAAGGACATAGGAAAGTATTGGTTTGGAAATAGGGTAGTTGATGAGTGGAACAGTCTACCTAGTTGGGTTATTGAGGCTGGAACTTTGGGTAGTTTCAAATTTAGGTTGGATAAGTACATGAGTGGGAGGGGTTGGATTTGAGTGGGACTTGCACATCGGAGCTTGTTTGTTGGGTGGCATTGAAAATTGGGTTGGTCAAATGTTTGTTAGTGGGATGAATTGTAAAGGACCTGCCTAGTATGGGCCAACAGGCCTGCTGCAGTGTTCCTCCTTTCTTATGTTTTACTCTTCAAGCTTCTCCTGTGTATGGACTGATGAAGCCACTGTGTGGCGAAACGTTTCCTTAATAAAGATACCCAAGAGTTGCACATGTGTCTAATTTATCAACGTGTCGGTTCTGTGAACCATTCATCTACAATGTACATAGAACTTTTACTGCCAGTATAAATTCAGTGGATAGATTATTGGGAACGCCTGAGGTCTCTTCTTGAATTATTAGGCAAGAGAAATTCTGTATAATTTTTACGTGGAGAATTCTGGAGTGATTGGTCTCAAATCTGCACACTGAAATTACTCCCCTTGAAGACAAAAGGCTCAACAGACGGTGCAAAATACTCCGATTGAAAAGCAGCGGTGCCATAACCTACCTGGAGGGGAGTAGGTACCCACTGAGTACACTAACAGATCATTTAATTGTAAAGGGACCAAGACTCAGCACCCTCTGTTCATGCATAAGGGAAATTCCCAGCACACCCCCGACGCACTTCGAGAGGGATAAGTTTCTCGAGTCAATTCCTGATGAGCCGGGTTGTGGTGCATACCTTGGACTGCATGCAGTTAGCACCAACAGCCTGCTTTATCAAGCCATCAGCTAGGTTTGGTTCATCAGCTAGGTCTAATCTTTTACCAGGTCATGGGGGGATGTCCCCCTAGTCCCGGAAGTCGTCTTGGGATAACATTCAGGACTGGTTTAAGGCAATTAACTTAGACAACTTGATGCATTAGGACAATTAACGCTGCAGTTCCAAAAGCAAGCAATATTTTTTTCACGGAGAACAACTTATTTGTCTTCTAAAACACACATTTGTCCCCTTCTAAAAACTTTTCACATGCCTCAGGGTGCTGCAACGCGGGGATATCGATTAGCATTCAGGAATTACATTGTTGTTATGCATCGGTTGAGGAATTACATTGTTGCACTGTTGTTAAGCCATAACGAACCTCTGAATTATTTTAATCAGACTCGTATTTTTTTGTGTAGTTTGAGTGGTTGGCTTTCTCTGTCAATACCTACATTCATAGTTGTCCATCCTGATCTATCCATCGATTCATATCCACCATTTATCTATTCACATCCATCCATTCATGTCCAGAAATTCATCTGTTCATGTGCCCACATTTATATCCGCCCATTACTCTCTGTCCACCCGTTCATCTATTCTTAGTTAAATAATATCCATTCGTCCATTTATCCTTGTACACATATTTATTCTATATCCATCCATTCATCCGTTCATATCCATGTATTCATAACTATTCATGGGGATTCATATATAATCCATGTCTATCCTTATTCATGTATATACTCATCCATATCCATATGTCCTTTGTATTTGTTGTTGAGAGTGGATGGGTTTGTCTTGGGAGACAATGCTCTTCTCCAGACTGAGGGACTGACCACCTCAAAACTTTAAGGGTGATGGACTGATTACATCGTCTTCAAGTATCTTCTGCTTCTATCAACTTTTCTGTACTTGACTGAAGAAGCCTACTGTGTAGGCGAAACGTTTCATAATAAAGATACCTAACTGTTGCATGTGTCTTACCTAACAACCTGTCGGTATTTTATACCATTTTAATGTTCAACCTTTTAGTAGATGTTGGTAGTTATGTTTGTCTTGGGAGAACTGGGCGAAGTTACTGGTAGCTGTGTCTTGGGAGACCTGGGAGATGCTGGTAGCTGTGCTTGATAACCCTTGTGCCATGGGCGAGGTTTTTTAATTAAGACATGGGTACGAAGCTTGAGTTTGGATTGTGATGGCGTTTGTGGTCTAGCCAGACCACAAATGGTGCTCCCGGGTGTGGTCTTGGACTGTGAGTGATCACAAGTGTGAGATGTCTACCTGGAGTGTGTTCCGAGGGTCAACGCCCTTGCGGCCGGGTCCCAGATTAGACCTCTCTGTGGATGGCCTAATCAATCAGGCTGTTGGTGTTAGCCGGACGAAGTCCAACATAAACACCACAGGACGGCTGATCAGGGACTGATTTGAGAAACTTATCCAGTTTTTTTTTTTTTTTTTGAATGCAGCCAGGAATCTGGTATTTCTCTTATGTATGAGTTTTCTCGTAGTGTATTCATTACACTTGCTTTTCACTGGGGTATTTTGCATCGTCTGCCAAGTCTTTTTCGTTCATGGGTAATGATTTGAATGTACAGGGTTGGGATCAGTCTTTCTAGAATTTTCCAGGTGTAGAATATAATGCATCTCTCTCGCCTATGTTCCAAGGAGTACAGATAGAGGGATTCAGAACGTTCCCAGTAATTTAGGTGCTTGACTGAATCGACGCCAGCAGTGAAGGTTCTCTGCGTATTTTCAAAGTGTGCAATTTCGCCTGTCTTGAATGGAGCTGTTAGAGTACAGCAGTACTCCAGCCTAGAGAGAACAAGTAACTTAAAAAGAGTGTCACTGTTGGTTTGGCATCCCTTGTTTTGAAGGTTTTATTACCCAGCCTGTCATTTTCCTTGCGATGGTGATATTGATATTTGTGATCATTATAGATGAGATCATCTGACATGATCACTCCAGGGTCTCTTGCATTAGTCTTATGCTTCATTGAGTGATTCGAGTTTGTGGTTTTCTCCTGCTTGAAGAATTAGAAACATGTGGATATAAACGCACTGGAAAACGTACAAAGGAGGATGACAAAGTTGATCCCATGTATCAGAAATCTTCCCTATGAGGATAGACTGAGGGCCCTGAATGGGCACTCTCTAAAAAGGCGTAGAATTAAGGGGGATATAATTGAGGTATATAAATGGAATTAATAAAGGGGATGTAAATAGCGTGCTAAAAATATCTAACATAGAAAGGACTCGCAGCAATGGTTTTAAATTGAAAAAAAAAAATCAGATTCACGAAGGATATAGGAAAGCACTGATTTGGTAATAGAGTTGTTGGTGAGTGGAACAAACTCCCGAGTACCGTCATAGAAGCTAAGACGTTGTGTAGTTTTAAAAATAGGTTGGATAAATACATGAGTGGTGGGTGTGAGTTGGACCTAACTAGCTTGTGCTATTAGGTCGGGTGCTGTGCTCCTCCCTTAAGTGACGTGTTTGACCTTACTAGATCAGTGAGGTCAGACGGTCAGTGAGTTTAAGCCGGTGGAAGAATTGGACCTGCCTCGCATAGGCTAGTAGGCCAGCTGCAGTGTTCCTTCTTTATGTTCAAATTCAAGGAGATAATAATTGGAAGGCAGAACTATTTTCAAAAGATGTAATCAGTCCCTCAGTCTTGGAGTTGGTGAAGAACACCGAATTCGGTGTTTTTCACCAACTCCCTACCTGGAGTCTACCTACCTACCTGGAGGGCATTCCGGGGATCAACGCCCCCGCAGCCCGGCCCATGACCAGGCCTCCCGGTGGCTCAGGGCCTGATCAACGAGGCTGTTACTGCTGGCCGCACGCAATCCAACGTACAAACTACAGCCCGGCTGATCCGGCGCCGTCTTTAGGTATCTATCCAGCTCCCTCTTGAAGACAACCAGGGGTCTTCCCGTAATGCCCCTTATTGCTGGTGGGAGGCTGTTGAACAATCTTGGGCCCCGGACACTTATTGCGTTTTCTCTTAGTGTACCAGTGACGCCCCAACTTTTTACTGGGGGTATGTTGCATCGCCTGCCAAGTCTTTTGCTTTCGTATGGAGTGATTGATGTGTGCATATTAGGGACCAGTCACTCCAGAATCTTCCAGGTGTAGATTATGATACATCTCTCTCGCCTGAGCTCTAGTGAGTACAAGTCAAGTGCTTCCAGGCGCTCCCAGTTGTTAAGGTGTTTGATGAAACTTATACGTGCAGTAAAGGTTCTCTGTACATTCTCTAGTTCTGCAATTTCACCTGCCTTGAATGGGGAGGTTAATGTACAGCAGTATTCCAGCCTAGGGAGAATAAGTGATTTAAAAAGGATCATCATTGGCTTAGCATCTCTTGTCTTGAATGTTCTCATTATCCATCCTATCAGTTTCCTCGCAGATGTGATAGTGGCATTGTTGTGGTCCTTGATGGTGAGGTCTTCGGACATTACCACACCCAGGTCCTCCACATTACTTTTCCGCTCTATTGTGTGATTGGAGTTTGTAGTATACTCAGTCCTAGTTATTATTTCCCCCAGTTTTCCATAACGGAGCAGTTGGAATTTGTCTTCATTGAACATCATACTGTTCTCTGTTGCCCATTAGAAAACTTGGTTTATATCTTCTTGGAGCTTTGCCGTGCCCTCAGTGGATGACACTCACGCAGATCCTAGTATCGTCTGCAAAAGATGATACAGTACTGTGTTTTACATCTCTGTCTATGTCTGATAAGAGAATAAGGAACAGGATAGGTGCGAGTACTGTGCCTTGTGGGGCAGAGCTCTTCACTATGGCAGCATCTGATTTAACTCTGTTTACCACTACTCTTTGTGTGCTATTGGTTAGAAAGTTGAAGATCTATCTGCCTACTTTGCCGGTTATCCCTTCAGCACGCATTTTGTATGCTATTACACCATGGTCGCACTTGTCAAAGGCTTTTGCAAAGTCTGTGTATACTACATCTGCATTCTGTTTGTTTTCCAGTGCATCTAGGACTGAGGGAATGATTATCTCATCTTTTGTAAATAGTTCTTTCTTCCAGTCATGTCCTTGAATTTGTACTGATAAAGTCACTGAATGGCGAAACGTCTACAATCAAGATACCAAGATGTTGCAAGCTTCTAATTCTTCATCTTGTTGGTATTGTATACCAAATATGTACGGCATGTTTCCTGTATGTTGCCAGACGTAAGCTCTACCGTTTATTTAATTTGCGAGTGTTAGTAATAATTTTTACATATATATATCTGTTAATTAAGGGTACGGTTGCCAAATCTAGCCTAGCCTGACCTATTGTAATGTGGCCTAACCTTGTCTGGCGCAACCTAGCCTACCCAAGAATAACTAATATTTCACCTTGGATCCTGCTGCAGCTCGCTGTAAAACGAATTTTGCTATATGGAGGAGTGTGTTGGTGTTGTTGTTGGCCCTGTTTGTTAGCCACTGAGGCAGGGTGACCTACACCGCACCAATTACCTTCCCACACTGGGAAGGTCTTACTAATTGTCCGCCACCCATTGTGCTCACCACCGCTACCGCCTCTTCCACCACCACTGCCACCTCCCTTCACAAGGCTCAGTACACATCCCAGTTATGTTTCTTAATCACAAGGGGCATGAAGCCATAGCGCTGTATCATCCTTCTCAACCCATACTAAAATATTTATAAAGTGGCATTTCACAGAGGGCATAGCAAGCCTCCAAGTCAACGCACATAATATTCAGTGGGTTACAGGAAAAACAACGATGTTCAACAAGAAGAAAATTCACCTACTCCGTTATGGACATTTTAAAGAAATATAAACTGGAACAGTACGGAAACCAGTGAAACTACACTCACATTAGAGTGAAATGTTAGGAAACTGGGAAAAATGATAGGCTGGATAACAAGAACCTTCAGACCGAAAGCTGCAAAACCGTTAATGATATTGTTTAAGAAACTTGTACTAGAGTACCTAGACTGGAATATTGCTGTACATCAAGTTACATTTTAAGTGAAGCTGCATATCTGGAGAATACACCCACTGTGCACTGTATCTTATGTAATACTGTACTCTGATGTGCTGTAATTATTGTACTAGTTATTTATACTGCCATCTAAGTTTCCTTACGGTTACATTGCCGGTGTTCCTGTTTTCAAGTTGTGCAGGAAATATAAACTAGGTGGACGAGTATGACCTTGTGGATGAGTGTGGGATCATTTGAGCATGAGTGGCCGTTTTAACATGTGAGTCAGCGTGTGTGATGGTTTGAACATGACTTGAGCGTGTGAGTGAGCTTGCGTGCGCAATTTTAGTTTACAGGTAGGTAGGTAGGTGAGCTCTAGCTCTTCCTCCCGCCTCTTAACCTTCGACCGACTGACGTGTGCTAGCACTGTCGTGTCCATTTTTGAACCCTTGTATTGAGTCTGCATCCACAGTGGTTCAGCCTCTTTCACTAATTTACCACACTTATGTGGAGGAAAGGTTTTTGATGTGTCTCCGTGACTAATTTTCAACTGTGTTCTTTTACTGTTAAAACTCTTGTAACGAGTCTATCCGTGTATAGAGTATACCGTATACCCCAATTAGTCATTGAACCATTTCCCTGTTTTTTTTTTTTTTTTTTTTTTTTTTTTTTTTTTTTTTTTTTTTTTTTTTTTTTTTTTTTTTTTTTTTTACCTCCAGACTGTACTCTTTGGTCTCTCCCTTTCCCCTCCCATCCCTTCCACTGTCGGCTTCATAACTTTGCTTCTGCTCTGGTTAAATTCCTGAAATCTCTCCAAGTCTTCCTCCAGAGCCTTACTCTTTGTCTGGTGTTTTGTGTTCTCGCTTGTTTTGGGGTCATCTGCAAACAAAGATATGTACAAGTTGGCTACTGATGTCACGTGGACTGTGATGCATATGTTGAACTAAAAACAGTTGCCACTAATGGCCTGATCGATCAAGCCTCATTTCGAATACCACCCGCAGGATGGGTATGAGGTGCATAATGAAACTATCAAACAGCAACAACAAAATAAAATATAATATGAGCAACAGAATAAGAACAACAATCCTTGTAGGTTTTCCAATAGTTACACTCTACTATCTTGATTCTTCATCGCTTATAGTGACAGATATTCTCTCTTCTCACTGCTAATGCTGTATGACCTTTATGGGTTCAGCACTTGGTTATGATTATAAAATAATTCTCATTGCTAATACTTTCCTTGATACTTCAGTTTGCCTCTCCCAGTTCGCTTAGTAGTTTTTTACGTGGCACAATATCAACAGCTTTCTCACAGTCTAGGAATATGCAGCCCATCCTTCCCTTTTTTTCTGACTCATTCTGTAGGCTTCTGTGAGCTTTGTAAGGCACAACTTTTCATTTCTAAATCCACGCTGGTGTTTTGTGTGGAATTTAGTGGCTTTTGTGTGTTCAACGGTCCACTTTATTTTCTTAATTTTTAAAGCAATTTGCTTGTTACATTCATTAGGGACGCTTCCTGATTGTCACTTTTATTGAATATTGGAATCACCTGTGTCGGCTCGCGTTGTCTAGCTCTTTGCTCATAATTAGTGATTCGTTGGGGTGAACGTTTGAGTGTGCGAATGAACGTGTGAGTGAACGTTTGAAGGTGTGAGTGAAGGTATGTATGTGAACGTTTGTATGTGATGGTGTGTTTGAATGTTTGTGTTTGGTTGAATGTGTACGTTAATGTTTTAAGGTGTACCCACCTATATGTACTCACCTATATGTGGTTGCAGGGGCTGAGTCATAGCTCCTGGCCCCGCCTCGTCACTGGTCGATACTAATTCACTCTCCCTGCTCCATGAGCTTTATCATACCTCTTCTTAAAGCTATGTATGGAACTTGCTTCCACTATTTCACTCTCCAGATTATTCCATTTGCTGACAACTCTAAGGCTAAAGAAATACTTCCTAACATCCCTTTGACTCATCTGGGTTTTCAGCTTCCAATTGTCCTCTTGTTTCTGTATCCCATCTCTGAAACATTCGATCCCTGTCCACCTTGTCAATTCCTCTCAGTATTTTATACGTTGTTATCATGTCCTCCCTATCCCTCCTATATTCTAGTGTCATCAGGTTGAGTTCCCTTAACCTCTCCTCATAAGATATTGTCAGCATAGTTGCTGATCCCTGTGTTATATAGCATAGCGTATTAGTATCATCCATGTGCTTTAGATAGGAGATCCCTTGTAGGCCTGTGACTTTGTGTGACGTCACGGGATGCGCATGTGTAGGCTCGTACCTCTGCCTCCCTCTCACTCGGCGACAGACCATCCAGACTAGTACACGGCAAGGCTGGGCTCCATCTCCCATCAACTCAGTCTGACAATATATGTTACCATCCAACAAGTGTGTCTACCTTCAACCCACGATATCTCCATTTAAGAACCCCTACGATAATATACCCCTCATTTCCGGGACTAATCGTGTTGCAATTTTTTGCGACTGATGGTGTGTGTGTGTACTCACCCATGTGTGGTTGCAGGGGTCGAATCACAGCTCCTGGTCCCGCTTCTTAGCTGGTCGCTGTGTGTGTATGGCCGTGTGCATGTGAAAGTTTTAATGTGTGAGTGAAGGTATGTGTGAACCCTCATCGAGCATGTGATAGTGAGAAGGAACGTGAGCTGGGGTGCATTCTTCTACCGCGGAAAGTGAACACCCTCACCACAACCGTCATCTGTACCACCATGCCTCGCGTTGCTGTTGTCGCCACCACCCTCAAGAAAATAATAATATTTCTGCAAGTGCATGATGCAACTATTACAGAGGTAGCTGACATCATTGGCATACTATATAGAAAGCTCCTGGTTATCCAGAGCATTTCTGACAACTTAGGTTAATCCCATAACAGTCGGTTAACACATAGGTACCTGCTTACTGTTAGGTGAAGAGGGGCAGCAAGTGTAAGGAAACATGACCAGCATTTCCACCCGTGCCCGAGATCGACCCCTGATCTCTCAGTGTGTGTGAGTTGACGTTACCAATCAAGCCACGAGCACAAGGCTCCTTGAAGCCAGTGAAGGGCTCTTGATCCAAAGTATTGGACCTGCCCTCCCAATAGATCGAATCTGGTTGCCTCCCATTCCCCAGGTGTATGACCCCTTCGGATTTGGTCATCCCCATGACAGCGGCCACATTATTGAAGAGATTGGTAGGTGTGTTCGGGGGAGGGTGTGTGGTGTCACGGGCGAGGAGTGAGAAGTGTGTTAGGGGAAGGGGTGGATGGTGGGTAGGGGTAGGGGGGATAACTTTGTGAGGGGGGGGGGGAGCCTCTGGAGACTAACTTCAGTAGTGTTTGCTAACTGTTCATTAGTTTAGCTCACCTACCATTGTGGCTTCTGGAAACTGGTGTTTCACGCGCGTCGGTGAGTGTGTTCCCTGATTTGTGTTTGACGGAGGGTTGAGTCTATGCCTTACTCCTCTTCACATGTTGACCTGCATTACCTATACCTGTGACGGGTTTCCAGAGCTTTCCTACTCCCTCAGACCGGCCCTAGGTCAGCTTTGTCTAGTGCTTGCTTGGTCAACCAGGCAGTTGCTGCTGGCGGCCCACTGACTCACATATCCATCACCGCCTGGTTGATCTGTCATTTGTTGGAGGTAATTGTCGAGTTTTCTCCAAGACTTCTACACTTGCTCCTGCAGGGTTTCTAATATTTTCTGGTAGAATGTTGAAAAGTTTGGGACCACGGATGTTGATGCAGTGTTCTTTTATTATGTCCACGACGCCCCAGGTTTTTACTGGGTTTATTTTACATTTTCTCACATATCTCACCAGTATGATACGGCAGTGTGCAAATGTGTCCCTAATCATCCCTGTTCTTGAAATGCGGAGTTCTCCTCAGTCACGTCTTAGTCCCGTTTATTTCACTCTTCTACTTCTGTTTCCAATTGTTCCAGGTCCTCACAGTTCAGTATATTATTCTTCGCCCCATCAGTTCATCTATGTATTTTGTGTATAGGAATCGTGTCTCCCCCCATTCCTTCTGTTTCACAAGGTTGTCACTTCTGACATTAATAGTTTAATGGGATTTTTTTAATTGTTGCTGTTTATCTTGGCATGATAGTATTTGCGTTGTATGTTTATGGTTGTGTGTGTGATGTACGTGGGCTTTGGCACGTCCATATTCCCTGTAGTAATAAGGAGGGGAAGAGACAACGAGGGTGGCGTGTACTTGGAACGATAAGAAGTGTCTGTCCTTGTGTGTGCGTGCGCGTGCGTGTGTGCGTGCATGCGTGCGCGTTCGTGCATGCATGTTTACACCAAGCAAGCATGATAACACTATAATATAGTGGTTGGCCAGAGGAAGTGAGGTATGAAGAGGCAAGTGTGGAGATGGTGGTGGTAGTGGTGATGTTGGTGATGGTGGTAGTGGTGATGGTGGTAGAGGTGATGATGGTGGTAGTGGTGATGGTAGTGGTGACCAGACAGCAGCCCACACCGGTGCCAACAGCTCTGCCAGCACCAGCTTAAGCTTTGTTTACAGTGGCGAGTGTTGCGACACAATGTTTGTTCTCTGGCATGGGTGCCACTCAGTGGGGCCAAGCAATACGTCACACCCTCGCACCGTCCCCGCCATAATCATAAAAAAATAAATATTTTGCATCCAATTAAAACATTTTTTTATTTTTTTTTATCTAGTGGAGTAGATGGCGCAATAAGTGTACACGTGTCATTATGTGCACGTATCAGTGTGTACGTGTCAGTGTGTACGTGTCAGTGTGTGTGGGTATCAGTGTGCTTTGTGCAACTTGTATTTTTAATACATTAAGTTACGAATAGTTTCTGTTGGGGTTGATTCCTAGCTCTTGGGATGGGTTGAACTCTATCGCTTGGGTATGTGTGCGCGTGTTTGTGTTTCTTCGAGAAGTGTGTGTTTTCTGTCGGTGGTTGGGTTAATTTCTAGTTAGTTGGAGCGAAGGTTTGTCAGGTTAAAAACTCGAAGATGTCACCGAATGGTGGTGGTGGTGCAGTGCTGCATAGCTGTACTCGAGGCTTGCTTAGCACCACGAGGACATAACTGTACTCACCACTGGGCCACAGTTGTACTTCCAGCTTGTCTAGCTTTTAAAGGAGTTAGTTCTCTCCCAGCCTATCCTTTTAAGAGGATAGATTGAAGGTACTGAATCTACACTCTGGCGTAGAATTAAGGGACGATATTGAAGTATCAATGAAAGGGATGTAAATAGCGTGTTGAAAATATTTAACCAAGATAGGACCCCCAACAATGGATTCGAAGTGGACAAATTTAGATTTAGAAAGGATAGAGGGAAGTATTTCTTTGGCAGTAGAATTGCAGATGAGCGAAACAAACTCCCAGGTAGAGTTGTTGGGGTAAGAACGTTGGGTACGTTTAAATATACAGTAGGCTGAACGTGTACGTGAATGGGTGCCAGTTGACCTATCTAGCATGGGCCAATAGGCCTACTATATTGTTCCTTAAATGTGTTTTGTTTTTATAGCGTGTTCTTGCCTTCTCACATAGCATGTTCTTGTGTTCTCACATAGCGTGTTCTTGCCTTCTCACATAGCATGTTTTTATGTTCTCACATAGCATATTCTTGTGTTCTCACATAGCGTGTTCTTGCCTTCTCACATAGCATGTTTTTATGTTCTCACATAGCATATTCTTGTGTTCTCACATAGCGTGTTCTTGCCTTCTCACATAGCATGTTTTTATGTTCTCACATAGCATGTTCTTGTGTTCTCACATAGCGTGTTTTTGTGTTCTCACATAGCATGTTCTTATGTTCTCACATAGCGTGTTCTTGTGTTCTCACATAGCATGTTCTTATGTTCTCACATACCGTGTTCTTGTGTTCTCACATAGCATGTTCTTGTGTTCTCACATAGCATGTTCTTGTGTTCACACATAGCGTGTTCTTGTGTTCTCACGTAGCGTGTTCTTGTGTTCTCACATAGCATGTTCTTATGTTCTCACATAGCATGTTCTTGTGTTCTCACATAGCGTGTTCTTGTGTTCTCACATATGTTCTTGTGTTCTCACAGCGTGTTCTTGTGTTCTCACAGCGTGTTCTTGTGTTCTCACATAGCATGTTCTTGTGTTCTCACATAGCATGTTCTTGTGTTCTCACATAGCTTGTTCTTGTGTTCTCACATAGCTTGTTCTTGTGTTCTCACATAGCTTGTTCTTATGTTCTCACATAGCGTTCATTATCACCCAGTCATCTTCAGTTCCACCTGAACTGTCTCATTTTCTGAATTTAAATTAGCCTCACTCACTACGCTTCCCAGGAGTCAAATTATTATTTTTGTTCCAGGGGTCAAATTTTTTTTTCCAGGGTCAAGTTATTTTTTCCGGGAATCAATTTTTTTTTTCCAGGGATCAAGTTATTTTTGTTCCAGGGGTCAAATTATTTTTTTCCAGGAGTCAAATTATTTTTTCCATTGGTCAAATGATTATTTTTTCCCTCATAGGAATTATGATCTGGAAAGTGACGAGTAATCTTTTAGTGATGTAAATTATTTTACCAATTAACTCTGTATTATGCAACTCACTGCTTTATTAAAAGTTCCAGATTAATAACAAAATCATTCATGGCGATTCCTGGGTTACCTGGGGGTTGCTTCCGGAGGCCACCGTCCCCGCGGCCCGGTCCCAGACCAGGCCTCATACTTGCTGTTAGTGCCTGCTGCCCGCAGTCCAGCGTATGCATCACAGCCCGGTTGATCAGGAATTGTTTTAGAAATTTGTCGAGTTCTCTTTTGAAAACAGTTGGGATTTGGTAATACTCAGTATGCATAGAGGGAGAGCATTGAAGAGTTGTGGTCCTGAACACTTAGAGTTCTCTCTGTGTGTACTCATTGCTCCCCTGAATAAATAACAAAAAGGCACAATACCGTGACTGGAACGATACACAGATAACCCGCACATAAAAGAGAGAAGCTTACGACGACGTTTCGGTCCGACTTGGACCATTGACAAAGTCACACTGTGACTTTGTCAATGGTCCAAGTCGGACCGAAACGTCGTCGTAAGCTTCTCTATTTTATGTGCGGGTTATTTGTGTATTGCTCCCCTGCTTTTCACTGGAGGCATCCTGTACCGTCTTCCAAGACGCTTGTATTCATAAGTAGTTATTACAGTGTGCATGTTTGGTACTAATCCCTGCAGTATCTTCCGGGTGTTTCTTACGATGTTATCGTTCTCGCCTACGTTCTAAGGAGTACAGTTCTAGGGACTTGAAGTCCTCCAAGTAATTTAGGTGCTTGGCTGAGTTTATAAGAGCTGTGAAGGTTCTCTGTACATTTTCCGCTCATCAGTTTTGCCTGCAGTTAGTATACAACAGTATTCCAACCCAAAGAGAACGCTTGACATCTCTTGTTTTGAATTTTCTAGTTATCCAACCCAACATTTGTCTTGCAGAGCGATTTCAACATTGTTGCTTTTCGATCCTTTCTAAAACTGAAAGATTCTGAGGATAACGATGCCATGAATAATTACGAGAAAACGCTTTGTCTTACTAATGGGAACATGCAACAAATTGTCATTTATTTAAAATAACAAAGTTTTATAATACATTCACAGAGAACGTTAGGGATAGCCAGTGTGAGGGGAATTTTCAGTAAATTTAACGTACAGTGTGAGAATTGACTGAGATAAAATAGACAACGAACTATCAGACATACCCTTCAGAACACCACTGCATGGTGTCAGACATACCCTTCAGAACACCACTGCATGGTGTCAGACATACCCTTCAGAACACCACTGCATGGTGTCAGACATACCCTTCAGAACACCACTGCATGGTGTCAGACATACCCTTCAGAACACCACTGCATGGTGTCAGACATGCCCTTCAGAGCACTACTGCATGGTGTCAGACATACCCTTCAGAGCACTACTGCATGGTGTCAGACATACCCTTCAAAACACTAGTGCATGGTGTCAGACATACCCTTCAAAACACTAGTGCATGGTGTCAGACATACCCTTCAAAACACCACTGCATGGTGTCAGACATACCCTTCAGAACACCACTGCATGGTGTCAGACATGCCCTTCAGAGCACTACTGCATGGTGTCAGACATACCCTTCAAAACACTAGTGCATGGTGTCAGACATACCCTTCAGAACACCGGTGCATGGTGTCAGACATACCCTTCAAAACACTAGTGCATGGTGTCAGACATACCCTTCAGAACACCGGTGCATGGTGTCAGACATACCCTTCAAAACACTAGTGCATGGTGTCAGACATACCCTTCAAAACACCACTGCATGGTGTCAGACATACCCTTCAGAACACCACTGCATGGTGTCAGACATGCCCTTCAGAGCACTACTGCATGGTGTCAGACATACCCTTCAAAACACTAGTGCATGGTGTCAGACATACCCTTCAGAACACCGGTGCATGGTGTCAGACATACCCTTCAGAACACCGGTGCATGGTGTCAGACATACCCTTCAGAACACCGGTGCATGGTGTCAGACATACCCTTCAGAACACCACTGCATGGTGTCAGACATACCCTTCAGAACACTACTGCATGGTGTCAGACATACCCTTCAGAACACCACTGCATGGTGTCAGACATACCCTTCAGAACACCACTGCATGGTGTCAGACATACCCTTCAGAACACCACTGCATGGTGTCAGACATACCCTTCAGAACACCACTGCATGGTGTCAGACATACCCTTCAGAACACCACTGCATGGTGTCAGACATACCCTTCAGAACACCACTGCATGGTGTCAGACATACCCTTCAGAACACCACTGCATGGTGTCAGACATACCCTTCAGAACACCACTGCATGGTGTCAGACATACCCTTCAGAACACCACTGCATGGTGTCAGACATACCCTTCAGAACACCACTGCATGGTGTCAGACATACCCTTCAGAACACCACTGCATGGTGTCAGACATACCCTTCAGAACACCACTGCATGGTGTCAGACATACCCTTCAGAACACCACTGCATGGTGTCAGACATACCCTTCAGAACACCACTGCATGGTGTCAGACATACCCTTCAGAACACCACTGCATGGTGTCAGACATACCCTTCAGAACACCACTGCATGGTGTCAGACATACCCTTCAGAACACCACTGCATGGTGTCAGACATACCCTTCAGAACACCACTGCATGGTGTCAGACATACCCTTCAGAACACCACTGCATGGTGTCAGACATACCCTTCAGAACACCACTGCATGGTGTCAGACATACCCTTCAGAACACCACTGCATGGTGTCAGACATACCCTTCAGAACACCACTGCATGGTGTCAGACATACCCTTCAGAACACCACTGCATGGTGTCAGACATACCCTTCAGAACACACCTGCATGGTGTCAGGTGCATGGTGTCAGACATACCCTTCAGAACACCACTGCATGGTGTCAGACATACCCTTCAGAACACCACTGCATGGTGTCAGACATACCCTTCAGAACACCACTGCATGGTGTCAGACATACCCTTCAGAACACCACTGCATGGTGTCAGACCTACCCTTCAGAACACCGGTGCATGGTGTCAGACATACCCTTCAGAACACCGGTGCATGGTGTCAGACATACCCTTCAGAACACCACTGCATGGTGTCAGACATACCCTTCAGAACACCACTGCATGGTGTCAGACATACCCTTCAGAACACCACTGCATGGTGTCAGACCTACCCTTCAGAACACCGGTGCATGGTGTCAGACATACCCTTCAGAACACCACTGCATGGTGTCAGACATACCCTTCAGAACACCACTGCATGGTGTCAGACCTACCCTTCAGAACACCGGTGCATGGTGTCAGACATGCCCTTCAGAACACCGGTGCATGGTGTCAGACACCCTTCAGAACACCGACATACCCTTCAGAACACCACTGCATGGTGTCAGACATACCCTTCAGAACACCGGTGCATGGTGTCAGACCTACCCTTCAGAACACCGGTGCATGGTGTCAGACATACCCTTCAGAACACCACTGCATGGTGTCAGACCTACCCTTCAGAACACCGGTGCATGGTGTCAGACATACCCTTCAGAACACCGGTGCATGGTGTCAGACACCCTTCAGAACACCGGTGCATGGTGTCAGACATACCCTTCAGAACACCACTGCATGGTGTCAGACATACCCTTCAGAACACCACCTTCAGACCTAACACCGGTGCGTGGTGTCAGACATCCTTCAGAACACCGGTGCATGGTGTCAGACACCCTTCAGAACACCACTGCATGGTGTCAGACCTACCCTTCAGAACACCGGTGCATGGTGTCAGACATCCTTCAGAACACCGGTGCATGGTGTCAGACACCCTTCAGAACACCGGTGCATGGTGTCAGACATCCTTCAGAACACCGGTGCATGGTGTCAGACATACCCTTCAGAACACCGGTGCATGGTGTCAGACATCCTTCAGAACACCGGTGCGTGGTGTCAGACACCCTTCAGAACACCGGTGCATGGTGTCAGACACCCTTCAGAACACCGGTGCATGGTGTCAGACACCCTTCAGAACACCGGTGCATGGTGTCAGACATACCCTTCAGAACACCGGTGCGTGGTGTCAGACATCCTTCAGAACACCGGTGCGTGGTGTCAGACACCCTTCAGAACACCGGTGCATGGTGTCAGACACCCTTCAGAACACCGGTGCATGGTGTCAGACACCCTTCAGAACACCGGTGCATGGTGTCAGACACCCTTCAGAACACCGGTGCATGGTGTCAGACACCCTTCAGAACACCGGTGCATGGTGTCAGACACCCTTCAGAACACCGGTGCGTGGTGTCAGACATACCCTTCAGAACACCGGTGCATGGTGTCAGACACCCTTCAGAACACCGGTGCATGGTGTCAGACATCCTTCAGAACACCGGTGCATGGTGTCAGACATACCCTTCAGAACACCGGTGCATGGTGTCAGACACCCTTCAGAACACCGGTGCATGGTGTCAGACATACCCTTCAGAACACCGGTGCATGGTGTCAGACATACCCTTCAGAACACCGGTGCGTGGTGTCAGACACCCTTCAGAACACCGGTGCGTGGTGTCAGACATACCCTTCAGAACACCGGTGCATGGTGTCAGACATACCCTTCAGAACACCGGTGCATGGTGTCAGACATCCTTCAGAACACCGGTGCATGGTGTCAGACATACCCTTCAGAACACCACTGCATGGTGTCAGACACCCTTCAGAACACCGGTGCATGGTGTCAGACATACCCTTCAGAACACCACTGCATGGTGTCAGACACCCTTCAGAACACCACTGCATGGTGTCAGACACCCTTCAGAACACCGGTGCATGGTGTCAGACATACCCTTCAGAACACCGGTGCATGGTGTCAGACACCCTTCAGAACACCGGTGCATGGTAAAGCTAAATACAGAGCCAGACAAGGTCTGTATAACACATATTTTGTATAAAATATGATCAGATATTGAATGGGAAAATACAAGAATATATAGGTGAAGAAAAAAGATTACCGAATTGCTTAAAACAAGGATACTTGAAGGACATTTCCGGAGGTCAACGCCCTCGCGGCCCAGTCCCAGACCAGGCTTCCTGGAGGATCAAGGCCTGATCAGGCATTGATTTGAGGAGCTTGTCCAGTTCCCTCTTGAAGACCTCCAGAGGTTTGCTGGTAATTCCCCGTCTGCACGGAAGGAGGGCGTTCAAGGACTCGGGGGTTCTGCACTAAGATTACCAACATTGAACAGAAACTAAAACATATATGTTATACAGAAACACAAAATGAACAAAAAAAAAAAGCCGTTCAAGAAACTGGAAGATCCTAAATATTTTCTACACTTATGCAAAATCCAAATCGAAAAACCATCTATGTAATTGGTCCGATGATGAAAAATAGAAATGAGCGAGACCCTCCTCCCCCTTCTCCCTCCCATTCACTCAACTTTTTTTTATCTCTCTCACCCTTTTCTCCCCTGTCTTTCCTCTCCCCCTCCATCCCTCCAAACACCAATATAAACACACCCGAGTAAACTAGAAATTCTCCTTGAAAACATCCGCTAACCTGAGCCCAACCACTTGTTTCATGTGGAGTAAGGAGCTTGGTATGAGCTAGTGTGTACTCGCATATTTATGTTTGGAAGGGGTGAATCTTAGCTCCCGACCCAGCCTTTCAGCTGGCTCCTACTAGGCTCGCTCTCCTGGCTTCTTGAGCCCCATCATCCTATATCACTTAGCTGTCCAGAATATTCCACTCTGAGGCAGAAGTAGGATTTACTAAGATACCTGTGACTCGTCTGTGTTTTCACTTACAGCTGTGCCCTCTTGTTCTTGTTTCTTGCCTCTCATAAAGTCTCTCATTTCCTTTCAGTATTTTTTATTCCGTTATTATGTCACCTATGATCCTTTTGTCATTTAATGTCATCAGCTTTAGCTCATTTAGTCTTCCCTCATATTGCACACCCTTGGCTCAATACGCATTAGTTCTGGGGTTAACCTCATTGTAAACCTCTGTACTTTTACATTTTCTTGACGTGGTTGATCAGGTGTCCCGTTCAAGGCAGGAGAGATATCAGTCAGGTATCTAAATTATTGGGAATGCCTGCATTTCCTTGAACTGTTTGCCCTGGAACGTAGGTTCGAAGCATACACTTCAGTTTGCGCCTCGAAAATTCTGGAGGGATTGGTCCAAAATGTTAAGATGGAAGTTACTTGCTCCTAGGAGAAGAACTCGGGGATGTTACGAGTGCTCTAACAAGTGTACCAGTCGATGCGCAACAGTAAACCTGTGGCGCGGCCAGCACCAACAGGAGGCCTGGTCTAGAGATGTATCGGATGTGAAAATTTAGATATCCGCTGATGCGGATGTGTATGAGGATGTCCTACTTTGCGGATGCGAATGTACATGCGGATATCTGCACAGTAAAATACGGATGCGGATGTAAGAAATTTTGTGGATGTTCCGCGGATGCGGATATCTGATACATCTCTAGCTTGGTCTGTGACTAAGCCATGGGGGGCACTAACCCCAGGAATTATCCACAGGTAATCCACAGGTAATTTATTCTAAATATTGTCACGTCTTTCTCATCGGTTTTTCGTATTCATTTCTAGCTGTCAGATTAATTTTCTCATTTTCTGCTGTTTCCCAGGGCTATGCATTTTACCAAGAATTTTAGTCCTTCTCGACATTCTCGGCTGAGAGAAAGGCCCTCTTCGTTTTTTTTTTCCTCCGCCTCGGGCTTGCTGGGACTGTCTCCTCTTCAGTGCAATTTGCGTCCATTTCGTCTCATCCTACCCCGGGAAATTTCTCATTCCTCGGCAAGTCTTGTGTGATTGCCTATTTGTAGTTACAGGGTTAGAGCTTCGTTCGTGGTGTCCCGTTTCCAGTATTATTTTTGGTAACAGTTATTTAAATTTTTACAACATAGATGCTAGTACATCTGTCGTCCCCTGTGTGAAGACGTTGAGGTGTGTGTGTGTGTGTGTGTGTGTGTGTTAGTTACCATTTTGTCCTAGGCACATGTCGATTCGACACTAGGCCTGTTGTATATGAGTGTGTGTGTGTGTGTGTACTCACCTAGTTGAGGTTGCGGGGGGTCGAGTCCGAGTGTGTGTGTGTGTGTGTGTATGTGTGTGTACTCACCTATTTATGGTTGCAGGGGTCGAGTCACAGCTCCTGGTGCCGCCTCGTCGCTGGTCGCTACTAGGTTCATGAGCTTTATCGTCTCTCTTCTTAAAGCTATGTATGGATTCTACATCCACTACATTACTCTCTAGATTGTTCCACTTCCTGACCACTCCATGACTGAACAAATACTTCCCAACATCCCTGTGACTCCTCTGAGTTTTCAGCTGCTATTTGTGATCCCTTGTTGCTATGTCCCATCTCTGAAACATCCTGTCCGTATCCTCCTTGTCAGTTTCTCAGTATTTTATGTCGTTATAATGTCGTCCCTATCTTCTGTCTTCCAGTGTTATCCCGTCGATTTCCCTTAACCTCTCCTCGTAGGACATACCCCCTTAGGTCTGGGACTAGTCTTGTTGCAAACCTTTGCACTTTCTCTAATTTTTTGACGTGCTTGACCCTGTGTGGGTTCCATACTGGTTCTGCATACTCCAGTATTGGGCTGACGTACACTGTGTACAGTGTCGTGAATAACTCCTTAGATGTAGAAACGCTATTCTTAAGTTTACCAGGCGACCATATGCTGTAGCAGTTATTTGGTTGGTGTGCGCCTCAAGAGATGTGCTCGGTGTTATGCGCACCTTAAGATCCTGTGTGTGTGTGTGTGTGTGTGTGTGTGTGTGTGTGTGTGTGTGTGTGTGTGTGTGTGTGTGTGTGTGTGTGTGTGTAGGAAAAAGGAGTGGGGGTGTAGGTAAAAGAAAACGATAAGCAACACACACACACACACACACACACACACACACACACACACACACATACACACATACACACATACACACACACACACACATACACACATACACACACACACACACACACACACACACACACACACACTAGTGAATGAGACAGGTGGTGTAGGAGTGGGAAGGTGAGTCAGGTGGTGCAGGAGTGTGAAGGTGAGACAGGTGGTACAGGAGTGTGAAGGTGAGACAGGTGGTGCAGGAGTGTGAAGGTGAGGCAGGTGGTTCAGGAGTGTGAAGGTGAGACAGGTGGTGCAGGAGTGTGAAGGTGAGACAGGTGGTGCAGGAGTGTAAAGGTGAGGCAGGTGGCGCAGGAGTGTGAAGGTGAAACAGGTGGCGCAGGAGTGTGAAGGTGAGACAGGCAGTGCAGGAGTGTGAAGGTGAGACAGGTGGTACAGGAGTGTGAAGGTGAGACAGGTGGTGTAGGAGTGTGAAGGTGAGGAAGGTGGTTCAGGAGTGTGAAGGTGAGGCAAGTGGTGCAGGAGTGTGAAGGTGAGACAGGTGGTGCAGGAGTGTGAAGGTGAGGTGGGGGACACTGTGACTGTGTTTATCTCCCACACGTCCGGTGTCAAGTCTCCAGTCTTAGAGAGAGAGAGAGAGAGAGAGAGAGAGAGAGAGAGAGAGAGTGAGGGAGAGGGACTGGAGATCCAGTATACACCACAAAGTAGTCAAATATAGTCTACTATCTTGACCGGAAGCACCGTTGTTCTCTTATTACATTAATGGTATTGTACAATATCCAGCAAGTTTATGAATAATCGATATAAACATGAATAATCAGCTTTCATATGTATTATGAGCAGCAGCTGTTGATATTTTATAACTGCTCAGTGTTATCGTCAGCGGTCGCCGCGGTAGTGAGGTGATCTTAGAGTTATTAGTTCTCTGCTTTGATTCTAAGTGCTTCTTCACCTCATTTTGACGAGTCTAGAGTAGTTGTATGCAATTAAATACATACAACTACTAGTGGATCAGGGCCTGATCAACCAGGCTGTTACTGCTGGCTGCACGCAATCCAACGTACGAGCCACAGCCCGGCTGGTCAGGTACCGACTTTAGGTGCTTGTCCAGTGCCTGCTTGAAGACAGCCGAGGGTCTATTGGTAATCCCCCTTATGTATGCTGGGAGGCAGTTGAACAGTCTTGGGCCCCTGACACTTATTGTGTTTTCCCCTAAAGTGCTAGTGACATCCCTGCTTTTCGTTGGGGGGATGTTGCATCGTCTGCCGAGTCTTTTGCTCTCGTAGAGAGTGATTTTCGTGTGCAAATTTGGTACTAGTCCCTCAAGGACCAGCCGGGCTGTGGTTCGGACGTTGGACTGGGTGCGGCCAGCAGTAACAGCCTGGTTTATCAGGCCTTGATTCACATGGGGCAATGGCTCTTAGAAACTTCCTTAGGGTATGTTGGATGGCAAGACTTTCCAACAAATATGGTAAAATGTATACATGTGTGGAGAGGTGACATTTATTAACAGACAATGCTTCGCTGTGTGAAGCTTTTCGTGGTCATTGGTTAGAGCGAAGTGTTGTAAACAAAGGTTTGCTCAGCACAGCTTCTCAATACGGTAAAAGCTTTAGCTCCCCGAGATTTGTTTACTGTTATATCGATACATTACATTTTACTCTGGTATTCCACACTCCTCACTTCAGTTACCAGTCTTGTTGTGAACCTTTGGATGATCTTTATAAAATTTAGTTTGAGACCAGACTTGGTCCTCAGGACCAGCAACAGTTGTACAACAGATATAACAGTTCCTCATCCAGCTCATTCCATTTTCTTTACTACTCTGAGGCTAAAAGAATACTTCATGACATTCCTGCGGCTCAGCTGTATGTTTAGCTTTCCTCTGTGGTCCCTTGTTCTTGATTCCTTCCTCATGAACAGGCGGACTGTCTGCCCTCTTAATACCTCTTAGAATTTTATACATCGTTATCATGTACCCCCGTTATTTTTCACCTTCTCCTGCATCGTCATCAGGCTGAGCTCTCAGTCTGCATATATATTGCAGACCTTTCAGCTCTGGGAAAAGTCTTGTTGTAAGCCTTTGGATTTTCTTTTGGTTTTGCACATGCGTGATCAGATGGGGATTACAGTCTGACTGTGTATTCCATAACGAGTCTTAACTGGAGTCTACCTGGAGAGCATTCCGGGGATCAACGCCCCTGCGGCCCGGTTCACGACCAGGCTTCCCGGTTGATCAGGACCTGATCAACGAGGCTCTTACTGCTGGCCGCACGCAATCCAACGTACAAACCACAGCCCGGCTGATCCGGCACCGTCTTTAGGTATATGTCTAGCTCCCTCTTGAAGACAACCAGGGGTGTCCTGGTAATGCCCCTTATTGCTGGTAGGAGGCTGTTGAACAATCTTGGGCCCCGGACACTTATTGCGTTTTCTCTTAGTGTACCAGTGACGCCCCTACTTTTCACTGGGGGTATGTTGCATCGCCTGCTTTCGTATGGAGTGATTGCTGTGTGTACATTAGGGACCAGTCCCTCCAGAATCTTCCAGGTGTAGATTATGATATACCTCCCTCGCCTGCGCTCCAGTGAGTACAAGTCGAGTACTTCCAGGCGCTCCCAGTAGTTAAGGTGTTTGATGGAACTTATACGTGCAGTAAAGGTTCTTTGTACATTCTCTAGTTCTACAATTTCACCTGCCTTGAATGGGGATGTTATTGTACAGCAGTGTTCCGGCCTAGGGAGAATAAGTGATTTTAAAAGGATCATCACTGGCTTAGCATCTCTTGTCTTAATGTTCTCATTATTCATCCTATCAGTTTCCTCGCTGATGTGATAGTGGCATTGTTGTGGTCCTTGAAAGTGAGGTCTTCGGACATTGCCACACCCAGGTCCTTCACATTACTTTTCTGCTCTATTGTGTGATTAGAGTTTGTAGTATACTCAATCCTAGTTATTATTGCCTCCAGTTTTCCATAACGGAGTAGTTGGAATTTGTCCTCATTGAACATCATATTGTTTCCCGTTGCCCATTGGAAAACTTTGTTTATATCTTCTTGGAGGTTAACCGCGTCCTCAGCAGATGACAGCCTCATGCAGATCCTAGTATCATCCGCAAAGGATGATACGGTGCTGTGATGTATATCTCTGTCTATGTCTGATATGAGGATGAGGAATAAGATGGGGGCGAGTACTGTGCCTTGTGGAACAGAGCTCTTCACTATGGCAGCCTCCGATTTAACTCTGTTGACCACTACTCTTTGTGTTCGATTTGTTAGGAAGTTGAAGATCCATCTCCCCACTTTCCCAGTTATTCCTTTACCGCGTATTTTATGGGCTATTACGCCATGATCGCATTTGTCAAATGCTTTTGCAAAGTCTGTGTATATTACATCTGCATTCTGAACCATACCCCCGGCCGGGATTGAACCCGCGGTCATAGAGTCTCAAAACTCCAGCCCGTCGCGCGTTCAATCCCGGCCGGGGGTATGGTTTATTTGCAATCGTGTCATTACGATTTCTTAAGTCATCTGCATTCTGATTTTCTTCCAGTGCATCCAAGGCCATATCATAGTGATCCAGTGGCTGTGAGAGGCAGGAGCGACCTGCCCTGAACCCACGTTGGCCTGAATTGTGCAGATTTTGGGAATCCAGGTGATTTGCAATCCTGCTTCTTAGCAGTCAAAGATTTTTATGATGTGGGACGTCAGAGCTATTGGTCTATAGTTCTTAGCTAATGCTTTGCTGCCACCTTTATGGAGTGGGGTTATATCCGTCGTTTTAAGTGACTGGAATTTCACCCATGTCCAAGCTGCTCCTCCATAGTGTACTTAGGGCACGGGAGAGGGGTTTCTTGCAGTTCTTAATGAAAACAGAGTTCCACGAGTCTGGGCCCGGGGCTGAGTGCATGGGCATGTTGTCAATGGCTTTTTCGAAATCTATCGGAGTTAGGGTAATGTCGGAAATCTGGCATACATTTATGGAGTTTTGAGGCTCATTCATGAAGAAATCATTTGGGTCGTCGATCCTCAGACCGATTAGTGGTTCACTAAACAGAGTCGTACTGGGATTTCAATATTTCACTCATTTCCATGTTGTCATCTGTGTAAGTCCCATCCTGTCTGAGTAAGGGCCCAATACTAGATGTGGTATTTGCCTTGTTTTTGGCATATGATAAGCTATACCACAGTCCACCATAACCTGTACCACAGTCCACCATAACTTATACCACAGTCCACGATAAGCCATACCACAGTCCACCATAACCTGTACCACAGTCCACCATAACCTGTACCACAGTCCACCATAACCTATACCACAGTCCACCATAAGTTATACCACAGTCCCCCATAACCTGTACCACAGTCCACCATAACCTATACCACAGTCCATCATAAGCTATACCACAGTCCACCATAACCTATACCACAGTCCACCATAACCTATACCACAGTCCACCATAACCTGTACCACAGTCCACCATAACCTATACCACAGTCCATCATAAGCTATACCACAGTCCAACATAACCTATACCACAGTCCACCATAACCTATACCACAGTCCACCATAAGTTATACCACAGTCTACCACAAGTGTTCCAAGGGTAATATTGTTTTCTTCTTGTTGCAGGTATGCTGGAAGACTTCGGACAAGAGCAAGCATGTATGTTAGAATTTCATCAAGACATTAAAGACATGAAACTAATTATAGATAAACGAGTCAGTTAATACATGGATATATGGACATTTTAGGAAAAAATACATGGAAAAAAAATCGTAATCGAAGCTAGCTGCAAGCGTCAACAGCTGAGTGACTAGGCAGTTGACTGGTAGACCTGGTCTGATATTTGGCCACCAGGTATGGAATATAACTTAGGTAGACCTAAGTTAGACTCTATATTAATTATTTGATTGACGAGTGTATTTTGGATAGTAGTATAACTTTTGGTTTAGAAAGACACGTAAGCAAACACTATGACATATTTATTAGAAAACGTTTCGGTCCTGGGACCTTGATTAAGGACCCAGGACCGAGACGATTTCTAATAAATATGTCATAGTGTTTGCTTACGTGTCTTTCTAAACCAACTTGTCGGTATTTATTACCAAGGTTTATACCAGTATAACTTTTATTTATTCAAGTTCTTTATATTTAACACTAGATGAGGTTCCAATCGTTTAAAATCTCAGCCACAGAGAATAGCAACTCGGGTCGTGTGTCATCCCAGCCTTGGACATGAGTGGTGTACAATACAAATTAGACACATGTGCATTATCTGGGTCTCTTTATTTGTAGACGTTTCTCCCATAAGTGGCTTTATCAATGCAGTACAAGAATATAATGTGAAGAATGTAGAATTATATACAAAAGATGAGGTAATCAGTCCCTCAACCTTGGAGACTACGGTGCTCTTCACCGGAATAACACACACACCTCAGTATTATCTCACCCACTATGGTTTTGCTGTAGGTGGGTGATGTGTGTAGGAAGTGAAGATGATGAATAACTAGGCTTTGTATGTTTAGTGTGTGTAGCGGTAACAATGGCTGACTCACTACGTCAATTTGCTCGCGGGAGCTGTGTGAGCACTCACGCACTTGCTGGAGGGGGGTTCGACACACCTCTCCTGACCCCCCGCCTCTCCCCACCTCTTTAGTTGGCTTGACCTACATTCATTGTATTCTGGCCTACCAGAATGTTATACTTACTCTTGGAGCTGTGTATGGGATCTATCTTGGATCATTCTTTATGAAAAGTCAGTTATTTTGCTAAACAAGCTGATTGCAAATGTTTGTTACAGTAACTCACCTAAAATGTCTGAATTTCAGCTACAGGTTGACTTATGATGGGTGTGATTAAGCGAAACAATATTGCTTTAATTTCAAGAAAACTAGATTGCTGTTAGTTTGGGTGAGGATTTAAAAAAAAAATATATAGTTCTAATTGGTAAAAAAAAATCTATAGCTGCAAATGAGAATTTTTACATTATATATTTTTTAGAGTAGTTGGGCTTACTTGACCGACTCTGGCTGAAGAAAACAACACTAATACTTCTTAATAAGTGACTCAGTACAACACTGAAACTAAAACGTTTTCTGACATTCCCATGGCTCATCTTTGTCTGAGCATCCATCCGTGGCTCCTAGTCGCTATTCAGATTCCCGCACATAGAAGAGAGAAGAGCTTATGACGACGTTTCGGTCCTACTTGGACCATTCACAAGTCGCAATGACTTATTTGTGTATTCCAGTCACGGTATTGTGCCTTTTTGTTCTTCCTAATCCTTAGTCCTCTCCAGCAGCCTGTCTTATCTACCCTGGTAATATTCCTCAAGATTTTGCATGTTGTAATAAGTTTACATGTTAGTCTCTCCACGTAGTGTATTCCTCTCAGCTGTGTGTCTGTGTTTATCTAATTTACCTAAGTGAACTTGAGCTCCTGGGCTCACTTGATGTTTCTCGTGTCGTATTTGTTGTTAAAATCTTGTTTGGTTTTAGCTTCCATTATGTCATACCAGTGACCCTGTTCGTGTTTCCAGTGTTGTATTGAACATTTGAACAGGTTTGTTGCCCGAAGCTCCCTCTTGTGATGTTCAAGCTGATATTTTGACAGATCCCATTCTTTTTGCTACTTAAAGATTACCTGATGATAGTTCCGGGAAGCGCCTTTACCCTCGTTGCCTCCCAGTTGGCAGTCTGATCAATGAGTCTGTTGGTGTTCGCTGCAGGTAAGCACTTCGACTGACCAGGAGCTTGTGACCAGTTCTCACTGCAGTATCTCCACCTTTTTGCCTGCTCTTTCGATGTTTGTGAATTGTTTAGAACTTTCTATTCCTACTAGTGTCTTCACTTAGGTGTCGAGACGTTCAGAAAAACTGAACTTGTTTAACACACTAGTGTAGGTAATTATGTGATGGACTTCGTGAAAAATGTCCATAGTCCATACATTGGACTACATGTTAGTAACACCAGCAGCATATTCAATCAAGATATCGACCAGGAGACTTGGCTTGGGACAGAGCCGCGGGGGCAATGGCCCCTGGGATAGACTACTGGGATGGTTGGTGTTCTTCAATCTCATGTTAGTTATAAGTAGTGAAGACCAGTGTGTTAATGCCATCTCAAACTTCTTTAAACCTCTTACTCTGATAAGGTTTAGCTCTGGGTTAAGCTACTCAGGAAATTCTCTATAATCAAAGTTTGCTCGGCACAACTGGAAGTTGGAAACTCGGATGAGTCACAGGGACATTAGGAAGTATGATTTCAGTCTTAGAGCAGTTAGGAAGTGGAGCGACGTAGAGAGTGAAGTAGTGTGAACCTAGTAGCGACGAGCGAAGAATTGGAGGGGGGGGAGGAACTACGACTCGACCCCTGCAGCCACATGAAGGTGAATGCAGTGTATCTACCAGCCTTGTTGGCTGGTAGATACTGTCATAGTTTATGAGTGTGTGTACTATGTTGAGGATTAGTTACTTCAGATGTGTTAAGTTGTTGAGCCCCTCTTGCAACAGCCGGATGTAATGTATGGTACGTTGTGTATATTGCAGTAGAGTGTATGGCACTTTGTAATATTTCTTACATTGTTTTGGTACTGGTGTGGTATTGTGATTCTGATGTGCTGGTGGTGTTGTGGCGATGGTGTAGTTGGGCGAAATAAAGGAAAATGTGCGTGTGGGAAGGATGGGAACAAGTTGCTAATGATAGAATGCCTGACCTATTACATACAGTAGGTTTCTAGTGATAGATTGTTTGGCCAGCTACACAAGTTGCTAATGACAGAGACTGCTTGCCCAACTGCGCAGGAATTCAGGCGCGTGCTCTGGAATGTGTCCTCTGCTTTTTCTGGTTATCGGCCATTCATGGCACCATGTCAGGTGTTTGAATGAGAGACCATCCGTGTTGGTTAAACATTGCTTCACCTTTGGTGTGCTTTGTGCCGGTCAGAGATCAACCCATCCTCCAGCTTTTTTTTATAGCTTTGAGTAAGAAAAACTCTAAGTATATAGTACAACAACACACTACCAGTTTCTTTTTGCTTTGGCTGTGGTGGTTAATTGTATACAAATAATGGTTTATTATTTAAAATGCGTTAACCAAACCGAGAATAAAAAGTGTTAATTTTTCTCCAGTATTTCAAGCGTGCAGAAATGAACGAAGGACTATTCATTAAAAAAATGCAGACTGGAACTGAAGAACAGGTTGTAGGGAGAGATCAAGAGAACGTGTTGTGGAATACCAATAAACCCCTAGCTGCCTTCACTAGATAAGATCCTGATCAGCCGGTCTGCGGTGCCTGAGCCAGCCTGCGTGCACCAAGCACCAAAAGCCTGATTGATGAGGCCGTCAACAGAGCAGCTTGGTCTGGGACCGAGCCCCATGAGCTATGATTTCCAGAGCAAACCACTGAATGGGCTGGGATTAGAACCCATGGCGAGCGAGTCGTAAAACTCGCTCGTGTTATTACGATTTCGTGAATCCCCTGAACCATCTGAGGGTCAATTACAGGCACCGTCAGTGGTACAGTCCTCAGTACAAAGCGCCTTTCAGTTGGCTATGAAACTGAGAGACTTTATTCTGTCTATGACTGTGGTATATATACCTGTAATATACCCGTGACTGATTTTGAGAATATTTTTTTTTGTCTATCCTAGCAGCCTATATGAGTGCTTGTTCAACCACTCTGTTGTTATACCCTGATCTTGACCTTGTGTGTGTATTCATTGACTTACTTTGAGAGGTTCGAGTAATTAGATTATCCTGTAACATTCTTGTTGCTAAGCTCTACCATACCTTCTCATAAAGCTGTGTAAATAGATAAGATGAGGACTCAGTCATGCCTTATCGCAAATCTGTGTAGATGGAGAAACCAGGTAAGACTTGGATAAATAAGCAGTAAGATCCTCTGCAATGGTGATTCATAAAAAGTATCCTCTTAAGACTTGATTAGTGTTCTAACACGTCTCCCAGGTGCCATTGTGAATTGCGGCCATTGATTGGTTGGTGGCCGGGTCAGATTTGTTGGTGTCTGGTAACACTGCCAAGCCTCGTATCCCTGAGCCAGTCTCTTACCCATGTTTGGACGCTGATTCCATCCTTGATGATAGCTCTTTCCATCTTCGATTATAGCTTTTCCATCCTTGATTATAGCTGTTTCCATCCTTGATTATAGCTATTTCCATCCTTGATTATAGCTATTTCCATCCTTGATTATAGCTGTTTCCATCCTCGATTATAGCTATTTCCATCCTTGATTATAGCTATTTCCATCCTTGATTATAGCTATTTCCATCCTTGATTATAGCTATTTCCATCCTTGATTATAGCTATTTCCATCCTTGATTATAGCTATTTCCATCCTTGATTATAGCTGTTTCCATCCTCGATTATAGCTATTTCCATCCTTGATTATAGCTATTTCCATCCTTGATTATAGCTGTTTCCAACCTCGATTATAGCTATTTCCATCCTTGATTATAGCTGTTTTCATCCTTGATTATAGCTATTTCCATCCTTGATTATAGCTATTTCCATCCTTGATTATAGCTATTTCCATCCTTGATTATAGCTATTTCCATCCTTGATTATAGGTGCTTCCATATATACGTGGCGGGTGGTTGAGCGTGTGGATAATGGATGGATTATGTGGGTGCGTGAATTTGTAAATTTGGTGGTCGTATTGGATCGCTGGTTAGCTCGTTAAAAACAAAATAGCAGCCGCTATTTTGTTTCATCTTTTAATGAGCTTTTAGTTACGTGTTTGGTGTGGCTGTTGGTTCTCTCATTCAGTATACATATACCTTTACTTTCCTGTGTGTGTGTGTGTGTGTGTGTGTGTGTGTGTGTGTGTGTGTGTGTGTGTGTGTGTGTGTGTGTGTGTGTGTGTGTGTGTGTTTTGGACGCGCGTGTGCGTGATGTATGTGCTTACGAACGGTATTTCCTAAGGATGGGACGATGCCAAAATTTTTACAGATATCGATATTGAGTTTTAGACTGATGCCAATACCTCCCATATCGATACTTTGGTACATCCCCTATTATTTACGTTACTCATCTTCCGCGGGTAGCGCTTAACTCTTCTGATCCTACCATGTATGCTTTGGAATAGTTCGTTGTCCCCGTCCCATGTGATGAATGATTTTGAAAACCGACAAGTTGAAGATTAAGACACTTATGTAATATATGGGAATCTTTATGTAGGAAACGTTTCGCCACACAGTGGCTTCATCAGTCCAATACAAAGCAGAAAGGTGTAAGGAGAGTAGGAGTTTGAAGTAATCAGTCCCTCGGCCTGGAGTCGATGTGTTCAGTCCATCAATCTTGTAGAATGTACAGCATAGGTTGTTGTTAAAGATTCGCCGGTATTTTCCCGGCCCGGGCCCTTCCAAGTGGTGGCCCGGCACTGGCTCCCTGTCTAGGGAGTGTCTGAGACCTAAGTCTCCCATGGGAGGAGGCACAAGTACCCCCCTCATCTTGCAAGGTACAAACTCGGGCTCTGGCACCAACCATGCCCTAGAAGGGCAATGCATGGCATGCTAGCGCTGTGCTCTCCTGTGTGGAGTGTCGTGTGTTGGTGTTCATTTTCATTCATGTTGATTCGCAGGTCCTTCTGGCCCAGGTCTTCTCCAGATGGTGACCCGGCAGTGGCCCCCCGGGTGGGGGGTGACGATAATCATCTTTCTTCTTTCTTGGCCCTCCGGTTGGAGGATGTCGTCTTCTTCTATCTTGCGCTGACTTCCCCAAAGAGAAGCGCAGTCGGGCAGAGGCAGCAGTTACAGGGTTGATTGGAGCCACACCCCAGCTTTAGCGGACAGCAAAGTGCTGGGTGAATGGTCATGGATAGTCGTGCTAGACGAGGGTACCGTCTTCAAGGTCCCTATTCTGAAGCATCCTGAATTTCCTCTTTGAGGTGTACTTGACTTCCACAAGGTGTTGGGTGTTGGCAGTGAGTAGTCTGGTCATGTCTGCAGTGGTGTATGTAGCAGTTTGGTCGTAGGTATACTTGACTGTTCCGTCCTGGAGGTGATGATGGATTTCTGAAGACAGCATTGTGTTCTTATACTCCTTGGTTGTGTAGAAGTATACATCCTTCAGATATCGGACCCGTTGTGGTGCAGCAGTGTCAGTGACAGTGGCACCGTGAGGTGCATCCGCAGTGTCTTGTGTTTTTGCTTTCTTGGCTGGTGGCTGAACTGGTGAAGGCGAGATTTCCGACTGGTCAGTTGCTCTAGCAGTGGATGAAAGCGGTAGTGGACTCTCATTGGTGGGTTTTGCCGACGTCTCAGAGGTCTCTGATTGGTCCATCTCTGTGTCTAGTGGAGGTTGTGACAGCGGTGGAGCAGCGGTGATGCTGGTAATATTTGCAGTAGATTTTAGGATCTCAGTGGAAGGTGGTGATGCAGGGAATGTGAGGCCAGGCATATTATTTAGTTTGAAAAGTTCATTGATGGTGGTGTTGAAGGAACCAGGCTCAGCTGCATTCTGTACATGAGCATACATAATGCAACAAAGAATCTTGGTGGAGTCGGCAGTAGGTGCTGGCAGGGAAGTGGTGGGAGCAGCTTGCGTGGCATGTAGTATCTTGGTAGTGTCTGCTTGAAGCTTGGCGATAGCAGAATATGTGGTTGCTTGTGGGTTGGGTTTCTTTTGTTGTTGTTGTTTCTTGAGTATGTCTCTTCTGGTAGGGCACCTGGCAGCAAGAGTATGGTGGTCATTCTTGCAGTTCAAGCATTTAGGTGGTGAAGCAGTAGTGCAATTCTTGAAGTCATGACCCTTACGGCCACAGGTGGAGCAGAACTTCTTGTCCTTGGTAGGACAATCAGTTGTGGTGTGTAAGTATGAGTAACAATTATAGCACTGTGAGATATGTTGGAATTTCTCTGCTTCGATGAAGGCTGGGTTGATGTGGAAGTAGTGAATAGCCAGGCCCTCAGCGAGAGCTCTGGCTGCCATGTTGACGTCACTGAAGGTGACCTTCAGCATGGATGAAGCATTGGGTATATTAGTAATGAAGTCCACCTTGGCCCAAGGGTTCTTTGCTTCGATAGATGACTTGATTTCTTCAGTGGCCTGTACAGTGATAAGGTTGTCGAGTCGCTTGAGGAACACAGTTCTCCTGGCCCTCAGTGCTGGGGAAGTCAAGACAAGAAATCCCTGGTCTCGTAGAGTGGTAGTAGCAGTGGTGGTAAGTAGTTTCTCAGCCTCTGTGTCGTCTGTACAGACGACAACAAAGGCCTCTTTGAGCGATAAAATCGCATTACATTTGACTTGCAGCCTGCCACTAACGACAGCTGCAAGTGCTAGTTTGGACGACTCATTGGTTGTGCCACTCGCTGGTTTGATCTTTACTCTGTTAGAGTAATGCATCGTGAGTAAGCAGTGTGTGATCTCTGTGTTACCTACAGCATAGGGCCGTAGACGTGGCTTATGTACTATAGTCAGGTGAGGCGAAGCAGGAGGCGGAGTCATAGTGGTACCATCCACTAGTCGAAGTAGGTCTAGGGCCCTATGCTGTGCATTCTACAAGATTGATGGACTGAACACATCGAGTCCAGGCTGAGGGGCTGATTACCTCAAACTCCTCCTCTCCTTATACCTTTCTGCTTTGTATTGGGCTGATGAAGCCACTGTGTGGTGAAACGTTTCCTAAATAAAGATTCCCATATGTTGCATAAGTGTCTCAGTCCCCGCCCCATAATGAAGGAACAAGGAACTATTGTATTTCCCTCTCCAGTGGGGTTGGTGTAGATAGAGCAACATCACAGGCTCATTCTGTTTTACATTGTAAAAGTGCTTCACAGAGACCCCACGCAAAAGATTACTTTGACAGTGAAATACGGATACCTGGGTGCACCCTTTTCAGATGCTACAGAAAGAACAGGCAACAAGGGGGGGTTGGCCTGTATGTCAGTCTCTCACTTGCATGGAGATATTGAACGCCACAAATGATGTAGTTGAAGTTCTAACAATAAAAATCGTGAACCAAAACTTAGTATATAAGCCACCAGATGCAACTTCCCAACAGTTCAAGGAACAGCTATCGAAAATTGACTGCTGTCTGGAAACCCTTCCAGCCCCATCCCCAAACATCTTGCTGCTTGGTGACTTCACTCTAAGACATAAAGAATGGAAGAATATAGCAAATAATGTTGTAGCAGAAATAATCCCTGGAGGCAGCTCAGATGAAGAGTTACACACACATGAGCTGCTGAATCTCTGCAAGAAACACACCCAAAGTCAGCAGATAGTGGAGCCAACAAGGCTAGAAAACACACTAGACCTTATTTTCACAAATAATGAGGACCTGGTAAGAAATATAACTGTCAGTATCGCTACTGAATCCTTACATATAGGCTTGTGTAGTTTATCATAGCTCATATCATTCATATATACATGTAGGCCCAGTGGCTAGCATGTGACGTCACACAGTGCCGCCGTGAGCGTCCCTCCCGATGCCTCCCTCTCAGTTCCCACATAGACCTACAGGCAGGCTGGGCCTTCCCCTCACGACTCTGCAAGTACAAATGTTGCCATCCATACCGAAGTGTATTTCTACACCACCTTTATCTCCTAGAACCCCCACATTACATAATATTAAAAACAACTAATTCTGATCAAAATCTAATCGAAGGCCAGACCTACATGCACAGGGGTCCTGATCAACAAAATGCATATAACTATGAGGGTACCTTTACCAAATTCAACTTAACAAGAACATCAACTGGGACCAGGCAAGCTATGCCCTAAATGAAACATGTTGGGGAGATAAATGACATGGATCCTAACCAGTGCCTTGCAAAGATCAACTTCCTTGTAGCTGAAGTATGTTCAAGACATATTCCCCTAAGAAAAAAAAAAGAGAAGTAAACTGGAGAGAGAGACGCTCCCTCTACATAAGAAGGCGAAGAATCACTGAGCTCTTCAAGAATGCCAGATTATCTGAAACACGGAAAGAAGCACTAACCAGTTAAACGACTCATACAGGATCCAGGAGAGACAAGAGGAGCTAAAAGCGATTAGTGAAATTGAAAGAAATTCAAAATATCTCTTTTCATGTGCTAAAAACAAGGCAAAAATCACTTCTAGTATTGGGCCCTTGCTCAGACAAGACGGATCCTACACAGTTGACAAAGAAATGAGAGATACTGAAATCTGAATATGACTCTGTGTTCAGTGAGCCACTAATCAGTCTAAAGATAGACAGTCCAAACAATTTTTTCATGAATGAGCCTCAAAACCCTGCCAATGTACGCCAAATTTCTGATATAACCCTAACTCTGCTAAACCTTGAGAAAGCCATCGACGACATGCCCATGCACTCAGCCCCCGGCCCAGACTCGTGGAACTCGGTGTTCATTAAGAACTGCAAGAAACGCCTCTCACGGGCCCTAAGTATGCTATGGAGAAGGAGCATAGACACAGGTGAGATACCAGAGTCACTGAAAACAACGGATATAGCCCTACTCCATAAAGGGGGCAGCAAAGCAATAGCAAAGAACTATAGACCAATAGTTTTAACGTCCCACATCATAAAAATCTTTGAAAGAGTTATAAGAAGCAGGATTGCAAACCACTTGCACTCCCAAAAATTGCACAATCCAGGGCAACATGGTTTCAAAGCAGGTCGCTCCTGCCTTTCGCAACTGCTAGTCCACTATGATATGGTGTTAGATGCACTGGAAAACCAACAGAATGCAGATGTAGTATACACAGATTTTGCAAAAGTCTTTGACAAGTGCGATCATGGTGTAATAACGCACAAAATGCGTGCTAAAAGAATAACTGGCAAAGTAGGCAGATGGATCTTCAACTTTCTAACCAATCGAACACAGAGTAGTGGTAAATCGGAAGTTGCCATAGTGAAGAGCTCTGTTCCACAAAACACAGTACTCGCCTTTATCCTATTCCTCATCCTAATATCAGACATAGACACACATGTAAACCATAGCACCGTATCAAGAATGGACATAAATTCGTTAGAAAACATTCAGCGTAGGATGACTAAATTAATACATAGCATTAGAAATCTTCCTTATGAAGAAAGATTGAAGACTCTTAAGTTACATTCACTTGTTAGACGAAGAATGAGGGGAGACCTGATCGAAGTGTATAAGTGGAAGATAGGTATTAATAAAGGGGATATTAACAAGGTCTTGAGGATATCTCTCCAAGAGAGAACCCGCAGTAATGGATTTAAATTAGATAAGTTTAGATTTAGAAAGGACATAGGAAAGTATTGGTTTGGAAATAGGGTAGTTGATGAGTGGAACAGTCTACCTAGTTGGGTTATTGAGGCTAGGACTTTGGGTAGTTTCAAATTTAGGTTGGATAAATACAAGAGTGGGATGGGTTGGATTTGAGTGGGACTTGCACATCAGAGCTTATTTCTTGGGTAGCATTGAAAATTGGGTAGGTCAAATGTTTGTTAGTGGGATGAATTGTAAAGGACCTGCCTAGTATGGGCCAACAGGCCTGCTGCAGTGTTCCTCCTTTCTTATGTTCTTATGTTCTTATGGTGGAAATAATACTAGGACTGAGTATACTACAAAACCAAATCACACAGTAGAGCGGAAAAGCAATGTGAACGACCACAACAATGCCACTATCACATCTGCGAGGAAACTGATAGGATGAATAATGAGAACATTCAAGACAAAAGATGCCTAGCTAGTGATGATCCTTTTTAAATCACTTGTTCACTCTAGGCTAGAATACTGCTGTTCACTAACATCCCCATTCAAGGCAGGTGAAATTGCAGATCTAGAGAATGTACAGAGAACTTTTACTGCACATATAAGTTCCATCAAACATCTTAACTACTGGGAACGCCTGGAAGCACTTGTACTCACTGGAGCGCAGGCAAGAGAGAGATATAAAATCTACACCTGGAAGATTCTTGAGGGACTGGTCTCTAACCTGCACACAGAAATCACTCCCTACGATAGCAAAAGATTTGGTAGGCGATGTAACATTCCCCCAGTGATAGGTAGGGGCGCCACTGGTACACTAAGAGAAAACATAATAAATGTCCGGGGCCCAAGACTGTTCAACAGCCCCCCACCAGTCATAAGGGGAATTACTAATAGACCCCTGGTTGTCTTCAAAAGGGAGCTGGACAGATACCTAAAGTCAATGCCAAATCAGCCGGGCTGTGATTCGTACGTTGGACTACGTGCGGCCAGCAGTAACAGACTCGTTGATCATGCCCTGATCCACCAAGAGGACTGGTCATGAACCGGTCCACGGGGGCATTGATTCCCAGAATGCCCTCTAGGTAGATTCCAGGTAACGTCCCCGTGACTTCTCTGCGCGTGTAACCTAATCTGTGTCCTCTTGCTCTGTATACTCTCAGTAGCACTCACCGAGCGTTAAGTACCACTGTGAGTGGCCCCACCTCTTAACCTTTAATCCATTGGTTTTATTGGTTCCTGGTATCACTGGACCTGTCGTACCCTCGCCTGAAACTGTAAATGAAGTTTCGTCCATCGCCATTTCATTCAGCTCCTTTCTTTTTCCTTCCATCCTGAGACTAATGTAAATATATCCCAGAATCCCGGTGGCTCATCTGAGCTGTAAACTTCTGTCAGTGTCCTCTTGCCTCTGTCTGTCTCTCAGTTCAAACTGCCTCTCTCCATTCCGTCGAGTCCTCTGAGTATATTGTATGTCGTTATCATATTTCCCCTGATCCATTTATTGTCCAAAGTCGTTTGCTTGCGTTTCGTTAGTGTTTCTTCGTCGTTAAAGTCATATCGAACTTCTGAACATGTTGTATCAGTTGTGGGCTTAATGCAGACATTGCACATGTTAAAATAGGCCTAGAGAATTAATTAAATCTAGTTTGTTCAAAGATTTGCATGCTTCTTCCTTCACTGTCATTGCCAGTTTGTATTGTTTGATCTATTCTGTCACTTTTTCATGTGTGCGCGAATGTTCTGTGTGAATGCATCTGCAGTGTTATGCCAGATGTTTTCCTGCTGTTCAAGACTGTACTTCATATCCATCTTTGTCCTCTTGTGGATGGTATATAACACCGACAAGTTTATGAAAAAGCCACAAGTGTAGCACTTGGGTGTCTTTATTTCTGAAATTTTCGCCTGCAGTACAGACTTCTTCAGTCGTGTACAGGCTTTATCTCTGTTATATCTTTGAATTCCAGCGCGTGATAGAGGAATGAGACACAGCGGGTGCTAAAAGTTGTTCAGGGGACGGCTTACACCCCATACTTACATGTGGTCGATTCCTGGGGTCACCGCCCCGCCTCTGGGGTCCAGACCCGTAAACGATACAGCGTGACACCTTAATTTTTCTGCGTGACTTGGTAGTTCGTTGGCATTGCCTTTCTGCTACTATCCATCATTATAAATACAGTGTATTGCTGGATCAGCCAAACTGCGAGGGCTGTATAGACCTCCGGGTCGCTGGTAGCAACAGCCTACCTGATCAAACAATAAGCAATGAAGTCTGGCAATGATGCGGACTTTTGAGAGAACAACTCTGGAAACAGGTCACAGGCTCACCCTCGAACCTCGTCGTCCCGAAGGGTTGAATCACGTTCAGGTAATTTACTCCAGCCAAAACCCAATACAGAATCCCCTGAAAATGAAGGCTCCGAGAATGTTATTTTTTCCATTTCTCAAAAATTAATTTAGACACTTCTCTGATATTTGTGAATTTATATTGGAACCAAAATGTGAAAGTTATGTGAAAGTAAAATAAATGAAAGTGACTATTTTTGTCATATATTTATGCGGAGGAAAAGAACGAAAGTATATATCCGGAAATTCTAATTTTGTTCTGCTATTGTTGCTGCTGATGCTATTGTTAATGCTGCTGCTGCTATTTTTGTTGTTGCTGCTGTTGCTATTGTTTTTGCTGTTGCTGCTAATATTGATTTTTCTGGTGCTGCTATTGGTGTTATTGTTCCTGTTATTGTTGTGATTTATATTGTGCTTGCTGCTGATATTGCTGTTATTGCTATTGCTGGTGTTGCTGTTATGAAGCAATAACGTCTGATGCGGGTGCTGTAATTGCGTTTTTTATTTTTGTTGTTGCCCGATGCTGTTATTCCTCTTCCGGCTGATGCTGTTATTTCTTTTTCTATTGCTGCTGCGGCCGCCGCCCCTTGCATTCTTCTCTCTTCCATACTCGTAACTCTTCGACCGTCTCCTACTAAGG
>NC_091306.1:15170345-15240345 GCF_038502225.1 Cherax quadricarinatus | reverse complement strand
AGTATCTGCGTGTTTATTTTTTTCCTGTGGCTCAAAGATTTTTGTTTCATATTGGTTTAATACTTACAAGAGGTGGGATCTTCCTGTTCAGCAGAAATATGGGCTGGGGTTTGAAGTTGTTACCTTTCCCAAGGATCATGTTGATTCCTTAGCATCCTTTCAGATACCTTTTATGAAGAATGTGGTGTTAGTGGACTTTTTTTCCATTAATCCGTTACCTATTTTGTAAAAGAGGGTATGTCACCAATTCGTAGGCCTACGGGATGTCGTCTCCATCTGTATTATTCAAGGTCTTTATAAATTTAGTTGTATTTTTATTGTGTTCCAACGTTGAGTGCATGGGCATACTGCGAATGTTTTCAAGGTCTTTCTAACCCCTGCATGTTGACTGCCCCATTGGCTTACGCACTGGCCTGGAGTTGCACAACTCACTTGCCGAGAGTTCGAACCCCATCCTTACCGTAGTTTGACTACCTATTCAGGTAGGCTGTTTGTACTAGCGGCCTGCTGGCCCACATAGCCATCACGACCCGTCTGATGTGGGTCTTGTAGAAGGAAGGTGTCCATGTTCTTGAAAATTCCGTCCTTTATTTGGGCATTAGTCAAGAAGTAACTAATACTTCTTCAGTATTTTCTCTCATTGATTTTCTCCTTTTTTTCCACGAATTTCTTTTTGTTATCTTTTGCAATTCTTCCGCCTGATAAGTGTGTTTCGGTTTCTTCTTTATTCCTGTTATTAGAGGCATTGTTTTCTTGTTTCATTTGCATGGTCTTTCGCAGTTCACCTGCCCATTTGCATGAGGTGAAGTCTGTGTTGGTAAGGGAAGGGGGTGTGCGCGCCCTCTGGTAGCAGCATGCTCTGGGCCTCGTGTTAATGGTGCATACGTTGAGCTAGTTTATAATGGAGCGAGGAAGGTGGGTCTCTGAGACAACACTGGCACCCACCACCCTCCTGCCAGGCTGACATGACCCCTCTCATACACTGCTAATAATTGACACCCCCCCCCCATCCCTTCACTCTCTCACTTGCACCTTCACTCTTACTTGCCACCTTCACTCTCCCACTTGCACCTCCATTCTCCCACTTGCACCTTCATTCTCCCAATAGCCACCTTCACTCTCCCACTGGCCACCTTCACTCTCCCACTGGCCACCTTCACTCTCCCACTTGCCACCGTCATACTCTCACTTGCCACCTTCACTCTCCCACTTGCCACATTTACTCTCCCACTTGTACCTTCACTCTCTGACTTGTACCTTCACACACTAGCCCAAGGCTACTTCTGTTCCTCACCTACTTACGTGACCTCTGCTTGCTGCTAGTAGCAGTAGCTTGCTTAGTCATTCCGTCAACAGAGAAGTGGATTATCGCTTCCCTGTGAATATGTCTATAATACTGAGTCGCATACCTTAATAATTTTTTGGGTGTATATTGCTAGAATACTGACACAGAAGCGTCGGTTACATGAATTGTGGTGACCTTCGTCCGCATCTAACATCTATTAAACCATCTATTAAACCTTAAAAAAAACTATGTAGATTTTTAAATATAATATAAAAAAATTCACAATACCGTGACTGGAACAATACACACATAACTGGCACATAGGAGAGAGGAGCTTACGACGACGTTTCGGTGCGACTTATACCATCGACATGTCACACTGACTTGTGACTTGTCATTGGTCAAAAATGCGGTTTTCTCTTGAGTCATATATAGTAATTGTTTATCCTGCATGGCTTTTTGTACATTCTAATACACTTCAGAAGTTTTGAAAGAAATTGATGATGTAGAATGATGTCGGGTTTTTCTTAGATGGAGTGACGGTAATGGAAACTCGTTGTAGGAGTGATTTATTGGGTAAAAACGTGTTGAAGCCCAGCCCGCTGTCCGCGTCTCCTGTCCTAATCGCCCTGACTCGACCCTGTCTAGCCTTACAGCGCATGCACGGGCAGTCGGGAGTCCGTGACGTCATGGCTAGCAAGTGTTTGAAATATACTGACAGTGAGACACTTGTTCAACATTTGGGAATCTTTATTCGGGAAACTTTCCCCCACACAGTAGCTTCATCAGTCCAGTCGAAAGAAGAACGTTGAAAAAAAATAGTAGTAATGTGAGGTAATCAGTCCGTCAGACTGAACACTTCGATTCAAAGCTGAGGGACTGATTACCTCGAACTATTCACTTTTTTTCCACCGTTCTTTGTATTGGACTGATGAAACCTGTGTGGAGAAGTGTTTCCTCAGTAAAGATTCTCAGATGCTGCATAAGTGTCTCATTTTTCAACTTGATGGTTTTGTCAGTCATTTATGACAAAACACCGACTCGGCCTACAGCGTGTTAGGCAAACTAGTTATCCTTTGTGCTGGCACCAACAGTACGCTTGTTCTGGCTATCAGCCAGGAGGAGGCCTTGTTGATGGTCAACAACACAAACATCTGTGTTAGAGGACCAAGCGGTTAGACTCAGAGGAAACTCAGAGCTTGGTTGATTAGGGCTTGATCCACCGGGAAGCCTGGTTAAGGACCAGGTCGCGGGGGCGTTAACCCCTACATGGAGGTTATTCCGGGGATCAACGCCCCCGCGGCCCGGTCCACGACTAGGCCTCCAGGTGGATCAGGGCCTGATCAACCAGACTGTTACTGCTGGCCGCACGTAGTCCAACGTACGAACCACAGCCCGGCTGATCCGGCACTGACTTTAGGTATCTGTCCAGTTCCCTCTTGAAGGCAGCCAGGGGCCTATTGGTAATTCCCCTTATGCTTGGTGGGAGGCTGTTGAACAGTCTTGGGCCCCGGACACTTATGGTGTTTTCTCTTAGTGTACCAATGGCGCCCCTACTTTTAATTGAGGGTATTTTGCATCGCCTGCCCAGTCTTTTACTTTCGTAGGGAGTGATTTCTGTGTGCAGATTTGGGACCATTCCTTCCAGGATTTTCCAAGTATAGATTATGATACATCTCTCCCTCCTGCGCTCCAACGAGTACAAGTCAAGTGCTTCCAAGCGTTCCCGGTAGTTAAGGTGTTTGACAGAACTTATACGTGCAGTAAAGGATCTCTGTACACTCTCTAGATCTGCAATTTCACCTGCTTTGATCGGAGATGTTAATGTACAGCAGTATTCCAGCCTAGAGAGAACAAGTGATTTGAAAATGATCATCATTGGCTTGGCATGTCTCGTTTTGAACGTTCTCATTATCAATCCTATAATTTTCTTTGCACTTGTGATCGTGGCACTGTTGTGATCCTTGAAAGTGAGATCCTCAGACATTACTACTCCCAGGTCCCTTACATTATTTTTTCGCTCTATTGTATGGCCAGAGTTTGTAGTATACTCTGTTCTAGTTATTATCTCCTCCAGTTTTCCATAACGGAATAGCTGGAATTTGTCCTCATTGAACATCATATTGTTTTCCGTTGCCCATTGGAAAACTTGGGTTATATCTTCTTGGAGGTTAACCGTGTCCTCAATAGAGGACAGTCTCATGCAGTACGATCCTAGTGTCGTCTGCAAAGATGATACGGTGCTGTGGATGACATTTCTGTCTATGTCTGATATGAGGATGAGGAACAGGATGGGGGTGAGTACTGTGTCTTGTGGAACAGAGCTCTTCACTATGGCAGCCTCCGATTTAACTCTGTTGACCATTAATATTTGTGCTTGATTGGTTAGGAAGTTGAAGATCCATCTCCCCACTTTGCCAGTTATTCCTTTAGTACGTATATTGTGCGCTATTACGCCATGATCGCACTTGTCAAATGCTTTTGGAAAGTCTGTGCATATTACATCTGCATTATGTTTTTTTCCAGTGCATCCAAGGCCATATAATAGTGATCCAGTAGTTGTGAGAGGCAGGAGCGACCTGCCCTGAACCCATGTTGCCCTGGATTGTGCATTTTTTGGGAATCCAGGTGGTTTGCAATCATGCTTCTTTGAACTCTTTCAAAGACTTTTATGATGTTTGACATTAGAGCTATTGGTCTATAGTTCTTAGCTAATGCTTTGCTGCCACCTTTATGGAGTAGGGCTATATCCGTTGTTTAAATTGACTGTGGAATTTCACCCATGTCTAAGCTCCTTCTCCATAGTATACTTAGGGCACGTGAGAGGGGTTTCTTGCAGTTCTTAATGAACACAGAGTTCCACGAGTCTGGGCCCGGGGCTGAGTGCATGGGCATGTTGTCAACAGCTTTTTCAAAGTCTATCGGAGTTAGGGTAATGTCGGAAATTTGGCATACATTGATGGAGTTTTGAGGCTCATTCATGAAGAAATCATTTGGATTGTCGATCCTCAGACTGATTAGTGGCTCACTAAACACAGAGTCGTACTGGGATTTCAGTATTTCACTCATTTCCTTGTTGTCATCTGTAAGTCCCATCCTGTCTGAGTAAGGGCCCGATACTAGAGGTGGTATTTGCCTTGTTTTTGGCATATAAGAAATATTTCGAATTTCTCTCAATTTCACTAATAGCTTTAAGCTCCTCCTGTCTCTCCTGCTTCCTGTAAGAGTCCTTTAACTTAAGTTCGATACTTTCCACTTCCTTGGTCAGCGCTTCCTTCCGTGTATCAGATATTCTAGCGTTCCTGAGGAGCTCAGTGATTCTTCCTCGTCTTCTGTAGAGGGAGCGTCTTTCTCCAGTTTACTCCTGCTCTTCTTCTTTCTTGGGGGAATATGCCTAGAACATGCTTCAGCTATCAGGAATAACCTCCAGGTAGACCCCCAAGAGATTGAGATTACCTGGAGTTTACCTGGAGAGAATTCCGGGGGTCAACGCCCCCGCGGGCCGGTCTGTGCCCAGGCCTCATGGTTGATCAGGGCCTGATCAACCAGGCTGTTACTCCTGGCTGCACGCAATCCAACGTACGAGCCACAGCCCAGCTGGTCAGGTACCGACTTTAGGTGCTTGTCCAGTGCATGCTTGAAGACAGCCAGGGGTCTATTGGTAATCCCCCTTATGTATGCTGGGAGGCAGTTGAACAATCTTGGGCCCCTGACACTTATTGTGTTGTCTCTTAATGCGCTAATGACACCCCTGCTTTTCAGTGGGGGGATGTTGCATCGTCTGCCGAGCCTTTTGCTTTCGTAGAGAGTGATTTTCGTGTGCAAGTTTGGTACTAGTCCTTCTAGGATTTTCCAGTTGTATATGACCATGTATCTCTCACGCCTGCATTCCAAGGAGTACAGGCTCAGGAACTTCAAGCTCTCCCAGTAATTGAGGTGTTTTATATCCGTTATGCGTGCCGTGAAGGTTCTCTGTACACTTTCTAGGTCAGCAATTTCACCTGCCTTGAAAGGTGCTGTTAGTGTGTAGCAATATTCCAGCCTAGATAGAACAAGCTACCTGAAGAGTGTCATCATGGGCTTGGCATCCCTAGTTTTGAACGTTCTTATTATCCATCCTGTCATTTTTCTAGCAGATGCGATTGATACAATGTTATGGTCCTTGAAGGTGAGATCCTCCGACATGATCACTCCCAGGTCTCTGACGTTAGTTTTTCGCTCTATTGTGTGGCTGGAATTTGTTTTATACTCTGATAAAGTTTTAATTTCCTCATGCTTGCCATATTGGAGTAATTGAAATTTCTCATCATTGAACTTCATATTGTTTTCTGCAGCCCATTGAAAGATTTGGTTGATGTCCGCCTGGAACCTTGCAGTTGCTGCAATGGAAGACATTGTCATGCAGATTAGGGTGTCATCTGCAAAGGAAGACACGGTGCTGTGGCTGACATCCTTGCCTATGTCAGATATGAGGATGAGAAACAAGACGGGAGCGAGTACTGTGCTTTGCGGAACAGAGCTTTTCACCGTAGCCGCCTCAGACTTTACTCTGTTGACTACTACTCTTTGTGTTCTGTTTGTGAGATCCATCTACCAACTTTTCCTGTACGCTATTACGCCATGGTCACACTTGTCGAAGGCTTTTGCAAAGTCTGTGTATATTACATCTACATTCTTTTTGTCTTCTGGTGCATCTAGGACATTGTTGTAGTGATCCAGTAGTTGGGACAGACAGGAGCGACCTGCTCTGAACCCATGTTGCCCTGGGTTGTGTAATTGATGGGTATCTAGATGGGTGGCGATCTTGCTTCTTAGGACCCTTTCAAAGATTTTTATGATATGGGATGTTAGTGCTATCGGTCTGTAGTTCTTTGCTATTGCTTTACTGCCCCCTTTGTGGAGTGGGGCTATGTCTGTTGCTTTTAGTAACTGTTGGACAACCCCAGTGTCCATGCTCCCTCTCCATAGGGACTTCTTGCAGTTCTTGATGAACACGGAGTTCTATGAGTCTGGCCCTGGGGCAGAGTGCATGGGCATGTCATTTATCGCCTGTTTGAAGTCATTTGGCGTCAAGATAACATCAGATAGGCTTGTGTTTACCAAATTCTGTGGCTCTCTCATAAAAATTCATTTAGATCTTCGACTCTGTCTGGTTAGCGGCTTGCTAAAAACTGAGTCATATTGGGACTGGAGTAGCTCACTCATTTCCTTGCTGTCATCTGTGTAGGACTCATCTTCTTCAAGTAGGGGCCCAATACTGGATGTTGTTCTCGACTTTGATTTGATATAAGGAAAGAAATACTTTGGGTTTCTTTCGATTTCATTTATGGCTTTTAGTTATTCTTTTCTGTCGCCTGTAAAGGGAGCGCCTGTCTCTTTCTATTTTACATTTACTACTACTTTTTCTTAAAGGAATATGCCTTGAGCATACATAGAGTGCCACAGAGTTAATCTGTTCTCGGCATAAGTTGGGGTCTGTGTTGCTTAGTCTATATTCCCATGTTATATCGTTTAGGACTTGGTTTACTTGGTCCCACTTTATGTTCTTGTTATTGAAGTTGAATTTGGTGAAGGCTCCCTCGTGACTGATCCCATTTTGTCGGTCTGGGGCTCCGCGCATACATGTCTGAGCCTCGATTATTTTGTGATCCGAGTAAATTGTTTTTGATATAGTGACATTTCGTATCAGATCATCATTGTTAGTGAAGATGAGGTCCAGTGTATTCTCCAATCTAGTAGGCTGTTATTTGCTGGTTTAAGTTGAATTTTGTGCAGAGATTTAAAAGCTCGTGTGTGTGAGTTCTCGTCAGAGCTGCCTCCTGGTGTTATCACTGCAACAACATTATTTGCTGTATTCCTCCATTTTAGGTACCTCAAGTTGAAATCCCCCAGGAGCAAGATGTTGGGGGCAGGAACTGGAAGATTTTCCAGACAGTGGTCAATTTTTAACAGCTGTTCCTGGAATTGCTGGGACGTTGCATCTGGAGGCTTGTAGACTACCACAATGACTAGATTTTGGTTCTCGATTTGTACTGCTAAAACTTCAACTACATCATTTGAAGCATTAAGCAGTTCTGTGCAAATAAGTGACTCTGCGACATACAGGTCCACCCCCCTCCCCTCTCCTTTTGCCTGTTTACTCTGTCGCATCTGTATAGGTTGTAACTTGGGGTCCATATTTCATTGTCCAAGTGATCCTTTATGTGGGCCTCTGTGAAAACCGCGAACATTGCATTTGCCTCTGCAAGCAGTCCACGGATGAAAGGTATTTTGTTGTTCGTTGCTGGCTTTTGACCCTGTATATTTGCAAAGAAGAATGTCGTCGAATTGGTGGTACTGGGGGGGACTTCTTTTTCTGGCACTAATATCTGTATCTGTTGGTTTGGAGTGGAGGCCATCGACTGTGATTCCACTCCAGAAATGACTGGATTTGGTATACGATTTCTGCCATTTCCTGCCAGTTTTGTTTTCCGTCGTGGCACTAAAAAACCTCTCCCTCTTGAGTGGCTGTGGTTACCCAGGTTTTCCCATGGTCTGAATGTTTTGTATCTTTTTGTCCCCTTTAGATGGTGTGCCTGGCAATTTAAGGCATAGCACTGTCTTTCCTGTACTGAAGAGGGACACATTTCAGGGTGAAAAAGCTTACAGGAAGGGAGTTTGCATTTTCCTGTTGTCATATGGGCACGGCATTTTCTAGGGTGTTCAAAGTTGCACGTCCCATCTGTTTTTACAGATATCCCATGTCTGCAGATACCAAGTGCATAATATGTGCACAGGCTTGGTTTCTGTTTGCCTTGGATTTTTGTGACTTTATTCCCTATTGGAGTATGTTTTCCTGTCTCATTCCTATCCTCACTAGTACTAACAGTGGGGCTCTCACCAGTTGTTTCTGGTAATATATCCTCACTATTACTAGTGGAGTCCCCTTGTTTGCTATCTCATGTGGTATTACTAGTTTGTAATATTGGTTTTATCTTGTCCTTGACTACACTTGTTTCCCCACTACAGCTGTCTCCCTCGAGGCCACTAATATGCATTCCTCCATGCATACAGTTACTGTCTACCAGGACAGCACCACCAGCCTCACAGTTACTGTTTACCAGGACAGCACCTCCAACCTCACAGTTACTGTCGGCCAGGACAGCATCCGCACCAAGGGCGATAGCACCATCCAGCCCAGACTTTATTTTCCCATCTGTTATAGAAAGCTTCCAGGTTTTCTATGAAGGCTACTTTGATGTTATTCTCTTTTAATACCAATGTGATTTTAGTCCACAGATTAATCTCATTTTTGCATACCCAAAAACACTTCCCTGATTTAATACCTCTTGTAGATAATTCTTGGATATCTGCACAAGGGGCATGACACCAATTTCCACAAAAGTGGCATGTAATCCACGTGGAAGCTCGCTTGTTTGTTTGGCTTCAGACTACACAGGATTTCATAATGTGATTTTGATGGTTGATTTACTGTAATTCTACTAATAACCTCTTGAATATTCTACTAATAACCTCCTTAAAAGAGATCTGGCTATTTATATTTCTATTTGTACTTGTATATTTGGACAAGCTTACCGCTCTAAGTAGCTATTGTTTGTGTGTTTGATAAGGGCGCCTAAAACCCCGTCTGTTTATAGTCCGTTTATAGTCAGTTTTTATTGTCCAACGAATCCGTTTGAAACCGGTCAAGGGCTCGGAACCAGTCTGATTTTCACGACCAATCAGCAGCAACAGACTCTTAGCTGCTCTGAATAGAGAATGTAAGTATTTTTTCAAGTCACTTCAAGCCTAGCTGAGATGCCTACATAGAACCGCGCTCTTCTAGCACCAACAGCTTAATTGTCTAGGCCATCAACAGATATTAGATAGTATGTAAACCCCTATGTGCGTCCTGTGGACCTTAGGGCAAGAGCATATGAATGCATACAGCTAACAAGAGTATATTTGGGGAGTATTTAAATAGTGTTGCTGCTGCTGCTGCTGCTGCTGCTGCTGCTGCTGCTGCTGCTGCTGCTGCTGCTGCTGCTGCTGCTGCTGCTGCTGCTGCTGCTGCTGCTGCTGCTGCTGCTGCTGCTGCTGCTGCTGCTGCTGCTGCTGCTGCTGCTGCTGCTGCTGCTGCTGCTGCTGCTGCTGCTGCTGCTGCTGCTGCTGCTGCTGCTGCTGCTGCTGCTGCTGCCGCTGCTGCTGCTGCTGCTGCTGCTGCTGCTGCTGCTGCTGCTGCTGCTGCTGCTGCTGCTGCTTGCTGCCGCCGCTGCTGCTGCTGCTGCTGCTGCTGCTGCTGCTGCTGCTGCTGCTGCTGCTGCTGCTGCTGCTGCTGCTGCTAATAATAATAATAATAATAATAATAATTTATTCAGGCAAATTTAAGACACTTGTTGAAAATTTGTTGTGTGTTAATAAGCCTATTTCTAGGCTCTTATTCAAAGGGTTTATGTGAGCCACGTTTTAGTGAGGTTGTCATAAATTATTAATGGCACGAGAACAGTGTGGCGTGAGAGGGGGAGGATAGGTGTAGGGGGAATGATGGGGGGGGGGCTAAAGGTAGAGAAGTGGGGAAGAAGAACGTGTTGATGGTGATGGTGGGGACGGAGTGGTGATGGGGGTAGGGGTGTTGGGGGTTACCTGGAGGTTATTCCGGGGATCAACACCCCCGCGGCCCGGTCCATGACCAGGCCTCCCGATGGATTAGGGCCTGATCAACTAGGCTGTTACTGCTGGCCGCACGCAGTCCAACGTACGAGCCACAGCCCGGCTGATCCGGCACTGACTTTAGGTATCTGTCCAGCTCTCTCTTGAAGGCAGCCAGGGGTTTATTGGCAATTCCTGTAATGCTTGATGGGAGGCTGTTGAACAGTCTTGGGCCCCGGACACTTGTGGTGTTTTCTCTTAGTGTACCAATGGCGCCCCTACTTTTAATTGGGGGCATTTTGCCTTGCCTGCCCAGTCTTTTACTTTCGTAGGGAGTGATTTCTGTGTGCAGATTTGGGACCATTCCTTCCAAGATTTTCCAAGTGTAGATTATGATACATCTCTCCCTCCTGCGTTCCAACGAGTATAAGTCAAGTGCTTCCAAGCGTTCCCAGTAGTTAAGGTGCTTGACAGAACTTATACGTGCAGTAAAGGATCTCTGTACACTCTCTAGATCTGCGATTTCACCTGCTTTGAATGGAGATGTTAATGTACAGCAGTATTCCAGCCTAGAGAGAACAAGTGATTTGAAAAGGATCATCATTGGCTTGGCATGTCTCGTTTTGAACGTTCTCATTATCCATCCAATAATTTTCTTTGCACTTGTGATCGTGGCACTGTTGTGATCCTTGAAAGTGAGATCCTCAAACATTACTACTCCCAGGTCCCTTACATTATTTTTCCGCTCTATTGTGTGGCCAGAGTCTGTAGTATACTCTGTTCTAGTTATTAGCGTAATCTACACCGCCATATTAAAGTTATCCTCCTGGCTGTGTTTCCGGCGTCCTGGGCTAGCACCGTGTGATGCTGAGACGCACCCCGTGTCTCCCTCACACTATGTGGTGGTGGTGGGAGGCTCCCCTTGTTTCCCACTCTCCCTTTATTCAAAGCACGCGTGTTTCCCCATTAATTTATCTTCACCACCCACCATCACGACTACCATCACTACCCACCATCACAACTACCATCACTACCCACCATCACAACTACCATCACTACCCACCATCACAACTACCATCACTACCCACCATCACAACTACCATCACTACCCACCAACACAACTACCATCACTACCCACCAACACAACTACCATCACTACCCACCAACACAACTACCATCACTACCCACCATCACAACTACCATCACTACCCACCAACACAACTACCATCACTACCCACCAACACAACTACCATCACTACCCACCAACACAACTACCATCACTACCCACCATCACAACTACCATCACTACCCACCAACACAACTACCATCACTACCCACCATCACAACTACCATCACTACCGACCATCACAACTACCATCACTACCTACCATCACAACTACCATCACTACCCACCATCACAACTACCATCACTACCCACCATCACAACTACCATCACTACCCACCATCACAACTACCATCACTACCTACCATCACAACTACCATCACTACCCACCATCACAACTACCATCACTACCCACCATCACAACTACCATCACTACCCACCATCACTACCTACCATCACAACTACCATCACTACCTACCATCACAACTACCATCACTACCCACCATCACAACTACCATCACTACCCACCATCACTACCTACCATCACAACTACCATCACTACCTACCATCACAACTACCATCACTACCCACCATCACAACTACCATCACTACCCACCATCACAACTACCATCACTACCCACCATCACAACTACCATCACTACCTACCATCACAACTACCATCACTACCCACCATCACAACTACCATCACTACCCACCATCACAACTACCATCACTACCTACCATCACAACTACCATCACTACCTACCATCACAACTACCATCACTACCCACCATCACAACTACCATCACTACCCACCATCACAACTACCATCACTACCCACCATCACAACTACCATCACTACCTACCATCACAACTACCATCACTACCCACCATCACAACTACCATCACTACCCACCATCACAACTACCATCACTACCTACCATCACAACTACCATCACTACCTACCATCACAACTACCATCACTACCCACCATCACAACTACCATCACTACCCACCATCACAACTACCATCACTACCCACCATCACAACTACCATCACTACCTACCATCACAACTACCATCACCACCACAAAAGTTATTACCAAAATAAGCACAAAAGTCGCCTCGGTAGAAAACGGAAATTTTTGCTACCAGATATGGAGATCTATCAGTGGGCAACCGGAAATAACATGTTTATTGATGACAAACCTCAGTTGCTCGAAGAAATACAGAACACAGGAAGACCATCTTATAAGATGAGGGGAGGAAGAGAATGCGGAGCGAGGAAGAGGGAAGGAAGAAAAGAGAATTTCAGAGAGAGGATAGGGAGATGGGGAAGAAGGTAGAAATCTTGAAAGACGATAGGGAGAGAAAAAATCTATTTTCTAAATTCGTTCTTGCTTTACTGATAAGCTCGGTATTCTTAGAAATGGTCTTTAAATTTTCCCCTCGGATGATATCCATCCGTACCCCCGTAACCCCCATCCCTCACCACCCCATCTTATCCCCACCCCCACCCCTCTGCGTCATATACAAGGGGTGGTTGTAGCCGGCATGGTCTGGTGAATGAGTGTGTGGGGGGGGGGAGTGGAGGGATGTTCAGTCTCCGGGGAGAGGTGGGGAGGGGGGTGATAAGGAGGGTGGGATGAGGGCGTAGAGGACGCCTGGGGAGAGAGGCGGAGGTGGAGGAGAATACGGGGGATGTAGGTGGGAGGGAGGCTATGTGAGGGTTGTGAGGCCTCGGAAAGCCGTTGATGAAAAAAATGGAGGTAAACATAACAGTGAATAAAAGAAGGGAGTTAAAATAATGGTGAATAAAGCAAAGAGGAAGGTAGAACAACTCGGAGCCTCGGGTTCGAGTCCCGTCCAATTTCACTTTGAATTTCGCTACAGTTGTTAATTACGATGTTTGCTTAGTACACTGCTACACATGGCAGTGGTTCTGTTGGGAAGAGCGTCTGTAATGAGCGTAAAAGTTGCCGTCTATTGTGACCACCACAGCCCATTACGACAGCCAAGGCTTCGCACGTGTACCTGCCTGGAGTCTACCTGGAGGGTATTCCGGGGATCAATTCCCCCGCAGCCATGTCCATGACCATGCCTCCCGGTGGATCAGGGCCTGATCAATGAGGCTGTTACTGCTGGCCGCACGCAATCCAACGTACGAACCACAACCCGGCTGATCCGGCACCGTCTTTAGGTATCTGTCCAGCTCCCTCTTGAAGACAACCAGGGGTCTTCCTGTAATTCCCCTTGTTGCTGGTGGGAGGGTGTTGAACAGTCTTGGGCCCCGGACACTTATTGCGTTTTCTCTGAGTGTACTAGTGGAGCTGTTAATGTTCAGCAGTATTCCAACCTAGAGAGAACAAGTGATTTAAAAAAGATCATCATTGGCTTAGCATCTCTTGTCTTGAATGTTCTCATTATCCATCCTATCAGTTTCCTAGCAGATGTGATTGTGGTCCTTGAAGGTGAGGTCTTTGGACATGACCACACCCAGGTCTTTCACATTACTTCTCCGCTCTATTGTATGATTAGAGTTTGTAGAATACTCAGTCCTAGTTATTATTTCCTCCAGTTTTCCATAACGGAATAGTTGGAATTTGTCTTCATTGTATATCATATTGTTCTCTGTTGCCCATTGGAAAACTTGGTTTATATCTTCTTGGAGCTTTGCCGTGCCCTCAGTGGATGACACTCACGCAGATCCTAGTATCGTCTGCAAAAGATGATACAGTACTGTGTTTTACATCTCTGTCTATGTCTGATATGAGAATAAGGAACAGGATAGGTGCGAGTACTGTGCCTTGTGGGACAGAGCTCTTTACAATGGCAGCATCTGATTTAACTCTGTTTACCACTATACTTTGTGTGCGATTGGTTAGAAATCTGAAGATCCATCTGCCTACTTTGCCAGTTATCCCTTTAGCACGCATTTTGTGTGCTATTACACCATGGTCGCACTTGTCAAAGGCTTCTGCAAAATCTGTGTATACTACATCTGCATTCTGTTTGTTTTCCAGTGCATCTAGGGCCATATCATAGTGGTCAAGCAGTTGCGAAAGGCAGGAGCGACCTGCTCTGAAACCATGTTGCCCTGGGTTGTGCAATTTTTGGGAGTCCAGGTGGTTTGCAATTATGCTTCTTAGAACTCTTTCAAAGATTTTTATGATATGGGATGTTAAAGCTGTTGGTCTTGAGTTCTAAGCTACTGCTTTGCTGCCACCTTTATGAAGTGGGGCTATATATGTTGTTTATAGTGACTGGAATCTCGCCTGTGTAGCCTCGATTAGGCTAAATTAAATTGCGCTTGTTATAATAAGGTTAGGTAAGTTTTGTAAGGTTCTTTCGTTACAAAATTATTAATTTTTACATTAACAGATTAAAAAAATATAACTTTGAGCGTGTAAGAGAAAACTTTAGAGAGGACTTGATTTTAAATAAGTTCTTGCTAATTGACCAGTTTTACTTATTCGGCACGAGACGTGTGTGTGTGTGTATAATATATATATATATATATATATATATATATATATATATATATATATATATATATATATATATATATATATATATACCATCTTTGTGAGGGATTAGAGAGAGAGAGAGAGAGAGAGAGAGAGAGAGAGAGATAAGGGATATGAGAGGAGGGGAGGGAAGGGGTGATTGTGCTACTGTATTGATTCTTCTGCTGGGGAGGGTGTTGGTTCTGGTGGGGAGAGGGGAGGCCTGGGAGGGAGATAGGGAAGGCGGGAAGGGAGGGTGGCGTTGGGAGGGGAGAGGAAGTGGTAGAGAAGCTTGGGATGGGGGATGGGAAGGTGTGGATGGTTGGGGAGGGGAAGGCACACCGTCTAGGCTGGTCAGAGTTAATGAAGGCTCGGCTTTGCACTCCCGCCTTGCCACTGGCTTTTTGATGTTGTGGGTGGTGCTTTGTGGGAAGTATATTGTATACCTGGAGGGTGTTTCGGGGGTTCAACTCCCCCGCGGCCCGGTCTATGACCAGGCCTCGCGGTGGGTGGTTTGTGGGAAGTATATTGTGGGTGGTTACCTGGAGGGGGGAGGGAGACTCCCCCCTCCAGATAACCACCCACAATGGTGTGTTATTGGTGGTGCTTTGTGGGAAGTATAATGTGGGTGGTGTTTTGTGGGAAGTATAATGTGGGTGGTGTTTTGTGGGAAGTATAATGTGGGTGGTGTTTTGTGGGAATTAACTCCAAACGTTCCCAGTAATTTATGTGCTTGACGGTATTTATACATGCAGTGAAGTTTTTCTGTTCATTCTCTAGGCCTCAGTTTTGCTTGCTTTAAATGGCTCTTAGTGTACTGCTATTTTCCAACTTTGGGAGAATAAGTAACTTTATTTAAAGAGGACCATCATTGGCTTGACATCTCTTGTTTTGAAGGTTCTCGTTATTCATTTCATCATTTTTCTCATGGTTGTGATAACGCTTGTGATCCTTGGTAGTGAGATCCTGCGACATTATCACTTCCAAGCAGGAAAGCGATGAGAACACAGCGAGAGAACTCAGTAAGTGTAAAGGTTCCACGACTCTTCAAAGCATTCCCTTCATGCACAAGGGTGATCACCAAGAAACTCCTGGTTGTGTTCAAGAGGGGACTTGATAGATGTCTCAAAACAGCTTTTGATAAACCGATTCGTGGTGCATACATTGGGTTGCAGGCAGCGGGTATTAACAACTTGATCAATCAGGCCAGCAACCAGGCCTGGTCTGGGACCAGGTCCCAGGGGCGGTGACCTCCAGAAGCGACTACAAGCAAACTTTAGGTACATTCAAAACCATGTCGTAATTGTGCAGTTTTTGTAAGAGGCAGGAGCTCCATTTTCTAAAACTATATTGCTCTGGACTGTCCAGTTGTGAATCCATGTGGTTAACAATGTTTATTAATGTGGAGTGGGGGCTGCACCTATTGTTTTTGATGGCTATGAGATGAGCCATGTTTAGGCTACCTACCTACCTACCTGGAGTCTACCTGGAGGTTATTCCGGGGATCAACGCCCCCGCGGCTCGGTCCACGACTAGGCCTCCTGGTGGATCAGGGCCTGATCGACCAGGCTGTTACTGCTGGCCGAACGTAGTCCAACGTACGAACCACAGTCCGGCTGATCCGGCACTGACTTTAGGTATCTGTCCAGCTCCCTCTTGAAGGCAGCCAGGGGACTATTGGTAATTCCCCTTATGCTTGGTGGGAGGCTGTTGAACAGTCTTGGGCCCCGGACACTTATGGTGTTTTCTCGTAGTGTACCAATGGCTCCCCTACTTTTCATTGGGGGTATTTTGCATCGCCTGCCCAGTCTTTTACTTTCGTAGGGAGTGATTTCTGTGTGCAGATTTGGGACCGTTCCTTCTAGGATTTTCCAAGTGTAAATTATGATATATCTCTCCCTCCTGCGTTCCATCGAGTACAAGTCGAAGTGCTTCCAAGCGTTCCCAGTAGTTAAGGTGCTTGACAGAACTTACACGTGCAGTAAAGGTTCTCTGTACACTCTAGGTCTGCAATTTCACCTGCTTTGAACGGAGATGTTAATGTACAGCAGTATTCCAGCCTAGAGAGAACAAGTGATTTGAAAAGGATCATCATTGGCTTGGCATGTCTCGTTTTGAAAGTTCTCATTATCAATCCTATAATTTTCTTTGCATTTGTGATCGTGGCACTGTTGTGATCCTTGAAAGTGAGATCCTCAGACATTACTACTCCCAGGTCCCTTACATTATTTTTCTGCTCTATTGTATGGCCAGAGTTTGTAGTATACTCTGATCTAGTTATCTCATCCAGTTTTCCATAACGGAGTAGTTGGCATTTGTCCTCATTGAACATCATATTGTTTTCCGTTACCCATTGGAAAACTTGGTTTATATCTTCTTGGAGGTTAACCGTGTCCTCAATAGATGACAATTTCATGCAGATCCTAGTATCGTCTGCAAAGGAGGATACGGTGCTGTGGATTACATCTCTGTCTATGTCTGATATGAGGATGAGGAACAGGATGGGGGCGAGTACTGTGCCTTGTGGAACAGAGCTCTTCACTATGGCAGCCTCCAGTTTAACTCTGTTGACCACTACTCTTTGTGTTCGATTGGTTAGGAAGTTGAAGATCCATCTCCCCGCTTTGTCAGTTATTCCTTTAGCACGTATTTTGTGCGCTATTACGCCATGATCGCACTTGTCAAAGGCTTTTGCGAAGTCCGTGTATATTACATCTGCATTCCGTTATTTTTCCAGTGCATCCGAGGCCATATCATAGTGATCCAGTAGTTGCGAGAGGCAGGAGTGACCTGCCCTGAACCCATGTTGCCCTGGATTGTGCAGATTTTGGGAATGCAGGTGATTTACAATCATGCTTCTTAGCGCACTTTCAAAGAGTTTTATGATATTTTAAGACATATGATAGGGGTTTCTTACAGTTCTCGATGCACTTTTAGTTTCATAAGTCCGGGCCTTGGGCAGAATGCGTGGAAATACTGTCATTTGTTTCAAAGTCAAGTGGAGTTAGAGTTATGCTGGAAATTTTGGAGATGTCAAGAAAAGTTTTGAGTCTCGTTTATGAAGAGTTCATTAGGGTTGTCAACCTTAATTCTGATTAACGATTCACTGAACACACAGTAATGTTGAACAAATGAGAACAAATCCCAGTCAATTTGATAGGGAAAAAAGAACAGTATACAAAACACAGGAGGGTCTCTCCACAGAACGAGAAGAGCATATAAAAGATATAGGTATAATGTCAATTGGCCCAACTTTTAAAGAACACAAAGCAAATGCTGCGAAGGCCAAGAAAATGACAGGGTAGCTTTTTCGGGTAGGATGGAAGGTGCTGTGTGGTAAGGTGGTAGGGGTGTTTGGGTCATGTTGACGGGGTTATACAAGTGTTTGGGAGAAGATGGGAGGCAATCAGCGTGTTGGGAATGGGTATGGAAGGTATCAGAAAACAAAGGGGGACAGCAGAGGGCAGCAAGGGGGTGATAGGGAAAAAAGAACAGGGAGGGTTGGGATGGGAAGGCCCAACTTTTATGCTGCGAAGGGTGACAGGGATTAGGGGTGGAGGTGAGCAGGCGTGTTGGGAATGGGATTAGGGGGGAGGGTACAAACTTCCAGATAAGTGGAAAACAAATGTGATACCTATTTTCAAAACAGGTGACAGGTCCTTAGAAGGGTGAAAAGGGAAGGGCTGGTGTTCCACAGGGGATTAGGCCGTCGTGACATTGCACTCCAGGAAGATTTGGGGGGGGTGATTATGTTGACGGGGTTATACTAGTGTTTGGGAGAAGATGGGAGGCAATCAGCGTGTTGGGAATGGGTATGGAAGGTATGGGTGATCGGGAGTTGGGATGGGAAGGTAGCTGGTGATTAGGGGGGAGGTAGCAGGCGATTAGGGGGGAGGGTGGCGGGTGATTAGGGGGGAGGGTGGCGGGTGATTAGGGGGGAGGGTGGCGGGTGATTAGGGGGACGGGTAGCGGGTTATTAGGAGAGGGGATGGGAGGGTAATTTGATTGTCTTCTGTGTTAGGAAAACAGTGCTATGCCTACGTGGGTTTAACGCCTCTGTGAATATTACAGTAGGATGGCGGGTAGACGTAACGGGACGTTACGACAGGCATGTGACGTCACGAAGGGATGTCGTCACGAGGGGAGTGTGACGTCACAAGGGGCAGGCCAGTACACGTTATCGATTACGACCCTTGCGGGTGAGCCGTCGTCACCTCTGTTCTCCCCTTTCCCTTTGCTCCCTTCCTTCCTAGATCCTTTATTCTGTACCACACCCTTTCCCTCTCTTCCTTCCCCACTTTCCCTTTCCCCCACAACACCTCCCTCCTCCACATGACCCTTCTCTACAACACCCCTGCTGTGGAGAGACGTATCTATCCACCTCCAGGTAGGTAGATATGTCTCTCTACAGCACTAAAACTTCCCTCCACAACACCTCACACTCCACATACTCCTCTATAAGACTTCCACCTCTCTACACTGCTTCCTCACAAAAGATTCAATAATAAATGTTACTTAGGCTAAAATAAAGCATATATAAAGCAGCTATGATAAAGTAGAATATATCTTAAGTGAAGATCACACAACTGGCGTGTAAGGAAGATGTGAACGTCTTTCAAGAACTTTGTCACGTGAGCAACTTTTAAGTACTTTGACACTCGTTTTGTCCATTTATATTCGTTAAATTGTTATTACATTGTAGAAGTTTTGTCAGTTTATATTGCGATTTATATTCGTGGATTCGTATTCATTGGGGCAGATGACCGAGACACTTGGGTGTCTTTATTGTAAAAACGTATTGCCGACCAGTGGCTTTGTTAATCCAGTAAAATGGGGTTTCCCTGCATTGGATTGATCAACCCACTGATTGACGAAACGTTTCCAGAGCGACGATACCTAAGTGTGGCTCCTGACGTCGCCACTTGTGTTTATTCGACCGACATTACTGGTTTCTGATCTCTTAAGCCCAATCATACTCTTAAAAATATTCATAGCGTTTTCCTTTACCACTTATACATCCAGTTGGCCTGTATGTCAAAGTCTCTTATTTGCGCGGAGATACTGAACACCACAAATGATGTAGTAGTTAAGTTCTAACAGTAAAAATCGTGAACCAAAACTTAGTCATTATGCTTGTATATAAACCACCAGATGCAACTTCCCAACAGGTCAAGGAACAGCTATCGAAAATTAACTACTGTCTAGAAAACCTTCCAGCCCCTTCCCCAAACATCTTGCTGCTTGGTGATCCCTGGAAGCAGCTAAGATGAAAAGTCACACACACATGAAGTGCTAAATTTATGCAATAAATACACCCTAAGTCAGCAGATAGTGGAGCCAACAAAACTGGAGGACACTCTTGACCTTATTTTCACAAATAATGAGGACCTGGTAAGAAACATAATATAAAAAACAACTAATTCTCATCACAATCTAATCGAAGTCTAGACTTGCATGCACAGGAGTCCTGATCAGCAAAATGCATACAGCTATGATGGTGCCTTCATCAAATTCAACCTCAACAATAAGAACATCAACTGGGACCAGGTAAACCATGTCCTAACTGAAACATGTTGGGAAGATATCTTAAATAACATGGACCCCAATTAGTGCCTTGAAAATATCAACTTCCTGGTAGCTGAAGTATGTTCAAGGTTTATTCCCCTAAGAAAAAAAAAACAGGAAGTAAACTGGAGAAAGACGCTCTCTCTATAGGAGAAGGCGAAGAATCACTGAGCTCCTCAAGAATGCTAAATCTGAAACACGGAAGGAAGTGCTAAGCAGGGAAGTAGAAAATGTTGAGCTTAAGTTAAAGGACACATACAGGATCCAGGAGAGACAAGAGGAGCTGAAAGCGATTAGTGAAATTGAAAGAAATTCGACATATTTATTTTCATATGCTAAAAGCAACTCAAAAACCACATCTAGTATTGGGCCCCTGCTCAGACAAGACGGACCCTACACAAATGACAACAAAGAAATGAGTCAGATACTGAAATCTCAATACGACTCTTTGCTTAGCGAGCCACTAATCAGTCTAAAGACAGACAATCCAAATAATTTTTTTCATGAATGAACCTCAAAACTCTGCCAATGTATGCCAAATTTCTGACATAACCCTAACTCCACTATACTTTGAGAAAGCCATTGACAACTTACCCATGCACTCGGCCCCAGGCCCAGACTCGTGGAACTCTTTGTTCTTTAAGAACCGCAAGTAACCTCTTTCGCGTGCTCAAAGTATGCTATGGAGAAGGAGCATAGACACAGGTGAGATTCCATTCACTAAAATCAACGGATTTAGCCCCACTTCATAAAGGTGACAGCAAAGCAATAGCTAAGAGCTATGAATCAATAGCTCTAACATCCCACATCATAAAAGTCTTTGAAAGAGTTCTAAGAAGTAGGACTGCAAACTACTTGGATTCCCAACAGTTGCACAATCCAAGGCAACATGGGTTCAGAGCAGGTCGCTCCTGCCTCTCCCAACTACTGGATCACTATGGTATGGTCTCGGATGCACTGGAAAACAAACAAAATGAAGATATGCACAGATTTTGCAAAAGCCTTCGAAAAGTGCTATCATGGTGTAATAGCGCATAAAATGCGTGCTAAAGGGATAACTGGCAAAGTGGGCAGATGGATCTTCAACTTTCTAAACAATCGAACACAAAGAGTAGTGGTAACCAGAATTCAATTGGAAGCTGCCATAGTGAAGAGCTCTGTTCCACAAGGCAGAGTACTCGCCCCTATCCTGTTCCTCATCCTCATATCAGACATAGAGATATAAACCATAGCACCGTATCATCCTTTTCAGACGATACTAGGATCTGCATGAGTGTGTCATCCATTGATGACAGGGCAAATTTCCAAGAAGGTATAAACCAAGTTTTCCAATGGGCAACGGAAAACAATATGATGTTCAATGAAGACAAATTCCAACTACTCCGTTATGGGAAACTGGAGGAAATAGCTAGAACTGAGTATACTACAAACTCTAATCACACAATAGAGCGGAATAGTAATGTGAAGGACCTGGGAGTGGTAATGTCTGAGGACCTTTAAGGATCATAACAGTGCCACTATCACAAGACAAGAGATGCCAAGCCAATGATCCTTTTTAAATCACTTGTTCTCTCGAGGCTGGAATACTGCTGTACATTAACATTTCCACTCAAGGCAGGTAAAATCGCAGATCTAGAGAATATACAGAGAACCTTTACTGCACATTTCAGCTCCATCAAACATCTTAACTACTGGGAACACTTGGAAGCACTTGACTTGTACTCACTGGAGCGCAGGCAAGAGAGATGCATCATAATCTACACCTGGAAGATCCTGGAGAGACTGGTCCCTAATCTGCACATAGAAATCACTCCCTACGAAAGCAAAAGACTTGGCAAGCGATGCAACATACCCCCACTGAAAAGCAAGGGTACCATAAGAGAAAATACAATAAGTGTCCGGGGCCCAACAGCCTCCCACCAGCCATTAGTGGAATTACCAATAGACCCATGGTTGTCTTCAAGAGGGAGCTGGACAGGCACCTGAAGTCATTGTCGGATCAGCCGGGCTGTGGTTCGTACGTGGGACTACATGCGGCCAGCAGCAACAGCCTCGTTGATCAGGCCCTGATGCACTGGGAAGCCTGGTCGTGGACCGGGCCGCGGGGGCGTTGATCCCCTAATACCCTCCAGGTAGGTAGTTAATTCCACATCCCTACTACCCTACACATCCCTACTACCCTGAGGACGAACACGGGCCTCCAGCAGCAACCGCCTCGTTGACTAGGCTAGTTGACTAGGCTAGCAGCAGACGAGCCTGAGCTTTGCTCAGACCTCTACAACACTATTGTCTTCAAAGATTTGCTAAGCTATACCATGAATTAATGAAAGATCCTAGATCTCACCTTACGAAACAGACAAGGCAAAGGAGATAGTAATTATGGACAAGGTAGATTTTAGTGTTAAAATGAACATGTTATTAGAAGACGGGGAAACTTTCGTGCCTCGTAACTTACCTGGAGAGGGTATCGGGGGTCCATGCCCCTCGTTTAGTTTCTCTTCGTAATGCGCGTCCGTCAGCTTTAGGACCACTGTAATGTAGACAAATGATTCAGAGAACCGATAAGTTGGAAAGTTAGACACTTGGGTATCTTTATTGTGGAAACGTTTCGCCACACAGTGGTTTCATCAGTCCAATAGAAAGAAGAATGATGAAGATCGTAAGGAGTTTGAGGTAATCTGATTTTCACCATTCTTCTTTGTATTGGACTAATGAAGCCAGTGTGTGGCGAAAGGTATCCGCAATAAAGATTCCCAGACGTTACACACGTGTCTAATTCATCAGGACTACTGTAGGCTTAGTCTGGCTGCGAAATCTTTGCATCTTTTTCAAGCTTCTGATCGGGTTGGGGCTCCAAAATCTTGATCAAGGTTCCTGAAGACTTTTGTAAAATCCTCTAGCCTCATCGAAGGCAACACCAGTAGGCTGATTACTCAAAGACCGGGCAGCGATTAGCAAGCGGAGGGTCCGGCCTTATTGAGATGTCAGAAAATGCTTCAAACCGTACTGACCCGTCGAACTATGCAATAAAATAACGTTTTAGTACATTTTCATTTTTTTTAATATTTCGGATATTTTTAAAAAGTAATATGAAAAATCCATAAAATATATGTATACTGCATATTTCGACTTTCCAAAGTAGTTGGAGGCATTTTCTAATATATTTAATTTTTTAGCTCAAGTATGTCGATTATTGTACTTTTAGTTGTGCTGAGTTTTTCATAGGGGTTTAGTGCCATAGGAACTACAACAGATTTTGTAATTGTCCTCCAAGTCTAGTCTGTCAGGCCGCCAATAACAATTTTCAAATTGCGTGACCTTTTAGAGCGTCAGATTGAATTCAGTCACTTTTTGATCACCCTGCAGTCTGCGTCTGCCTACAAGTGGAGTCTGTTTTCTCTTTTTCTTTTCAATTGTTTCACCTTATCTGCAAATAGAGAGATGTGGGATTCGACTGTCTGAAAGCTTATTTGTGTGTGTTAGTAGAAGGTATGTGACAAAGTATCTGTATCGTCAGGTATCGGCCATTTTTATGGTATTGGTATCAGTGAAAAAAGCCACCGGTATTTCTAAAATATTAATGTTACATGTTCTTAGAAATATCAAAATTAAAACAGTACCTTAGGACTGTGAGAGTTATTCTCTCTCTCTCTCGCTTTCCATGTCCCTGTCCCTCTCCCTCTCCCTCTCCCTCTCCCTCTCCCTCTCCCTCTCCCTCTCCCTCTCCCTCTCCCTCTCCCTCTCCCTCTCCCTCTCCCTCTCCCTCTCCTTCTCCCTCCATCCCCTCCATAAATGCCTTTCACAACCAGTAACTAACACAACAGGCCAAGTAATGAATGAAGATATTATCATCTCAGAGAAATTAAGTTATTTAATACTTAACAATCCTTTGTTATGTAATAACTATTGTGCCATAAACATTATCTTATACACAAATAACCCGCACATAAAAGAGAGAAGCTTACGACGACGTTTCGGTCCGACTTGGACCATATGGTCCAAGTCGGACCGAAACGTCGTCGTAAGCTTCTCTCTTTTATGTGCGGATTATTTGTGTATCGTTCCAGTCACGGTATTGTGCCATTTTTTGTTATTTATACATTATCTTATATATTGAACATAGTCATTATAATTGTAAAAATAATAGGAAACAGTGTCGGTATCGGCAAAAATTTTGGCATGATCCCATCCGTAATCTAGCAGTAGTAGTAGTGGCGGCGGTGGTGGTGTTAGTACTGATGTTTGATTAACCCCACCTCTCACCCTTGGTCACACTGACTCTTCCTCCAGTACTTTTACTGTCTTTAAGATACTCTTTGATTAGTGGAGTGTTTTCTCTTTGATTCTTGCTTGTGGATCACAATGGTAGGGAACCATATCACACGCTTTCTTGCAATCTCGGAAGATGCAGTATGTTTGTGGACGTTGATGAGGAAAGTAATTCATTATCTTATTGTTCCATATTTTTTATTTTCTTTTTGGTTAGGTCCCCGTATATCAGTATGGAAAAAGGCCAAGAACCAGAATTGTTCTGCTTGTAAAAAAAAAAAAAACATTTAATGGAAATAGAAGTGTTCTCTTGGTAGAAAAAAAAAATCATATTTGGTGGAAATTCTTCAAACATTGGTCTGGGACCAGGCCGCTGGAGCAGTGACCCTCAGAACTATCTAGGTGAAAATGGCCGTGGAGAGCACGACCAGTGGGTCGCTGTCTTATCTCGTGAAACGCAGCACATGCTGCAGTAAGTGCTACGGTCTTACTGTTCCTGGAAGCAACGCCTTTGGGAAGGAGGGAAGGGAATAGAGTAAAGGGTAGTATGGTAAAAGATGCGGAAAGAGAATAGGGATAAGATACTGGACTACTAAAGATGAAATAATGGAACTATCACAAAATACAAATGACGACGAATAAGAGTAGGAGAAAAGGAAGAGAAGGAATAATTGGAATGGAAGTTTGGGTAATGACAGAAGAATTGTACTCAGGTGAACGGTAGCAGTGTAGTCGTAAGCAAGATACTTAGGTACAAAATTGAAAAACGTCGTATCAGTTGAGGTTAACTAATATACAAATGTACAGCATGTTCTTGTTTCATGTAGATATCCGAAATCAGCTTAAGCATAGTCCAGAACAAAAGTTTTGGACTGAAACAAGTCATCCACATAAGTTTTGATGTGTGTACCATTTAAACAGCTGACTGTTGTGGTTGCAAGGTTAAGGGGCACGCAGGCTTCACCGTCTTCTAATAACATGTTCATTTTTCCACTATAATCAGCCTTGTCCATAATTATTATCGCATTTGCTTTGTTTCGTAAGATGAAGTCCAGGATCTTTCCTTAATTCATGGTATAACTTAAAACTTTGAGAACAGTTGTATCTGAGTAAAACTCAGACCTCTGCTCAGATGGGGGAACTTGCGTGCCTCTGAAGTGGTGGAGATGAATGCTGCTGGTTCCTTACTTAGTGGGTTTAGTGGTTGCACGACTTACCGGGAACACACACGCCTTTCAAATAGTTTTTTAAAAGAGGATAGAAAATTTAAGAAAACAGGTAGGCAAAGAAAAATGCAAGCAAATAAGTTTGGTTTGAAAACAGCAATAGTCCAAACAAAAGATTTTGCTAAGCTAGGAAGCAAGCAACCTTACACTGAGCACCCCACACAGCAGTCATCGCTTATACTAACCACCACAGACAAAAAAAAAACCTTGAGGTTACAAGTACAGCTTTCCCAAAGGATTCACAAAGGTTTTGGAGAAGACAGGATTTTTCATTGTCTACAAAAAAAAAAAAATTGTCAGTCTCGTCTAATGATCCCGACGAACAATTAGCCCGGGCACTTTAGACTGTTGAACGAAAATAAGATAAAATTTGAAAATCGGTGGAAATATGAAGATACGGATCCAGAATAGTAAATTAAAAGTCCCATGACATCCCGCGTCTTAAAAGCTAGGTGCCAGTTTATAGATGTATGAGAGAGAGACTTCTGCAACTGTTTCGCCCACCAGAGTGTTTATCAGTCCCCCACACAGACATAATAGCAGGGAATGGTAACGTGGAGGTCATTTGTAGCGTAGACAAGATCAAGATCAAGTGAGTTTAGATAAGACCCCATGGGGGGTGAGCTGGGAAGACGGGATAGACGAAGAATAACGGTGGAGAGGAGTGTCTACAGTCGAAGAGAAAACGCCAGGACTTAACCCAGCTGCTAGGCGCTCGTGTGACGAACTTCGAGAGAGCTGAAGAGCACATCGGTCTCGTGGTAGTTGAGGTCTTGAGTCTTGAGAAGCTGGCTGTTTCTAGGTCGTAGGAGAGAGCAAGTACGTAGGAATATCAGAGGGCATCACACAGGTGGGAGTTATGAGAGTAATTGAGGAGGCAAGTTTGCGGTGGAGCCATTTTCAAACTTTTTCAAGCTGCTTCTGGAGAGATGGTATAGTTTAGTCCTGTTACTGAAGGTGAAACGTAGAGGCTTGATGAACTCAAGAACTTGGGTGAGTGTGACGTGAAGAGGTGATTCACAGGCATACTTGACTGTTCCAGCACCGAGGCCTTTGTAGAGCTCAGTGCAGGTCATGGTATCAGTATTCGATAGAGAAGTGCAGAAGGTAAGGATTTCCCATGAGGGTGTACTGGAGTCGTCACTTCTTCTGAAGTGGATTCATTTGGCGAGTCTACAATGGTGTTAGCAGGTGACTGAAGGTCGACAGGAGCAGTGGAGAGGTGTAATGGTGGTGTAACAGCAGGTTGGGGGGCGTGGGAGACGGTGGTTGAGGCAGCATGATCATCGTTGTCAGCGGTGGAAGTGGTTATAGAAGTTTCAGGGGCGGTTGTTTGGTTAAGAGATAGGTCTGCAGGTGCAGTAAAATTCACGACGTTGGGAAGGATATTGAGGATGTCGGCTGAAGGTGTGGAGTCCGGGAAATTGAAGGCAGGTATGTTGTTCAGACGGAATAGTTCATTAACAGTGATGTTGAAATCCCGGGGTTTGCTGCGTTTACAAGGTGTGCATACACCATGCAATACAGCACCTTGGAGGGAGCACCGTCGGGGAATGGAGATGAGTTGCTGGGCCAAGGTGTCTGTAGAGTGGCGTGTAGAATATTGGTGGTCGGCTTGTGGTTTGGTTATTGCTACGTATGTAGGTGAATTGGAGGTGTTCTTCAGATCATCTTTAGTTTTCTTCGATATGATTTCTTTCCTGAGTGGGCACTTAGCTGCATGGGTATGATGCTTACCCTTGCAGTTAAGACAACCTGGAGCCGTAGTGATGGTGCAGGATCTGAATTCGTGTCCTCCATTCCCACATATTGAACAAAACTTCTTATCCTTGATGGGGCAGTCCTTGGCGGTTTGATTACAGGAGTAGCAGGTCCAGCAGCGGGAGACGTGTGTGAAACGTTCTGGCTCTCTATGTCTTGGATGAATGTGGTAATATGAGATGGCCAGACCGTCAGAGCGAGCTTGGGCAGCCATGGAGATGTTTGAGAATGTGATCTTTAGCATAGATGAGGCGTTAGGGATCTTGGAGATGCTGTCTTCCGAGGCCCAGGTGTTTTGTTCCTCGATAGACGTCTTCAGTGCTTCAGTAGAGAGAGAGGGGTGACGATCTTGTCCAGTCTTTTCACAGAGACCGAACGTTTCGCCTTCAAGAATGGAGACGGGGATATGGTGAATTGTTGTGTTTGTAAGGTCTTGATTGAATAGTGGTCCATTAGTTTTAAAGCTTCAGTGTCGTCTGCACAGACGACACTGAAGGAGTTCTTCAGAGAGTGGATTGCTGTAAATTTGACCTGCAAGCAGGTCATAACGGCGGTAGCTAAAGCTAGCTTCGAGGAGTCACTGATTACTCCATTCACAGGCTTGATTTTCACACGATGCGACAGCATTGTGAGAAAGGAGGTGGCGCTTGTAGAATATAAATTTCCCTTCCCAACGGGGATCGAAGGTAGACTTCTTGGGTGTAGAGCAACTGTGTATTGACAGTAGCGGGGGCAAAAATGATTAGTGTGTCACCTGACGGCCGTGTCCTGGCGGCTTAAGATAATTTTAGCCAAAACTCTAGAAATGTGTTTAAGTTCTGTACCTCTGTGTTGTTGAGAGCACTGGTCGCAGTGACTAAGCACTTTCATTTAAATCCTCTGCCGTGATGCTTAAGTGTAGCATCACTCCATATCAAGTGGTGGTGGTTCATCCTGTGGATAACACAGACATCAGTAACATTATCATGAGTCCACTTCATGAAGTGGTCGTGGATCTTCCTGTGGATAACACAGATATCAGTAACTTGGCACAGGTGTCAAGTTCCTGATCATCCTGGTGCCAGACTGCAAATGGGCTGATCATCCCGGTGCCAGACTCCAAATGGGCTAATCATCCTGGTGCCAGACTGCAAATGGGCTGATCATCCTGGTGCCAGACTCCAAATGGGCTAATCATCCTGGTGCCAGACTGAAATGGGCTGACTTAAAGCCTTAAATCTCCAGAGAGTGGAGATTTAATGCTTTAAGTCTATCTTCATACGGGAGGTTCCTTACACAGTAAATCATTTTAGTCATTCGACTCATTAGAGAACATACAGAGAAGAATGACTAAAATGATTTACTGTGTAAGGAACCTCCCGTATGAAGATAGACTTAAAGCCTTAAATCTCCACTCTCTGGAGAGGCGTAGAATGAGGGGAGATATCATTGAAATGTATAAGTGGATGACGGGCATAAACAAGGGAGATATTAATAAAGTACTGAGGGTGTCGAACGAGGTAAGAACCAGAAATAATGGATTTAAGTTGGATAAATTTAGAAAGGACATAGGTAAGTACTGGCTTTCTAACAGAGTTGTAGATGCGTGGAACAGTCTTCCCAGTGGGGTGATAGAGGCTAGGACCTTGGGTAGCTTTAAGAAGAGACTGGACAAATATATGAGTGGGAGGGGCTGCGTTTGATTGGTGTCATTGGGTTACGGGAGTTATTTCTTGGGTAGCTTAAGGTAGAGGTAGTTTTGATAAGGACTTGCCTTGCATGGGCCAGTAGGCCTTCTGCAGTGTTCCTCCATTCTTATGTTCTTATGTTCTAAATGGGCTAATCATCCTGGTGCCAGACTGCAAATGGGTTGATCATCCCGGTGCCAGATTGCAAGTGGGCTGATCCAAGAGACGTCCGGCCTGGCTTAATTAATGTGGTTGTACTTCTGGTAGGTGAAGGTATATACTATGATTATACTTCCTGGAAGTAATATAATATATATTTCTACAAGTACATGTACAAGGTATACAGGCCTAACTGACATCAATGACATACTACTCTATAGAAAGCTGCTTGTTACGCAGAGCATTTCGGGCAAATTAGGTCAGTTTTGTCCCATGATGAGACCCACACCAGTCGACTAACATCCAGGTACCCATTTTACTGATAGATGAACATGGACAGCAGGTGTCTTAAGGCAACATGTCCTAATGTTTTCAGCCGTACCGGGGATCGAGCCCCGGACCTCAGTGTGTGAGCTGAGTGCGTTAGCGATCGAGCTACGGGACTTCTGAGTGGTGAAAGTATATACAGTGGTTATATCTCTTTGAGGTATAACCACCGTACTGTAATCCGTTAGACTCGTGTCCACAAATACAATTGAAGAATTGTATCCAGGACATATTATAAAGGTATTTAATGTGCTATTCAATTTTAGATCCACTTTGAGAGGTGAAGACCTGTACCGTAGACATACATAAGAACATAAGAAAGAAGGAACACTGCAACAGGCCTACTGACCCATGGAAATGACATTATCACTTATTAGTGATAATGTCAGAAAGTCTTACAGTCAAGAACCACAGCAGTGTCACTGTCACAGCTGTAAGGAAAATGATTAACTGGATAACCAGAACCTTCAAAACAAGAGATACAAGTTCGATGATGATACCCTTCAAGTCGCTAGTTTTCTCTAGACTGGAGTATTTTCATACAGTGTCAGCATTTTTTTTTTTTTAGTCAGGCGAATTCGCATGTGTGTCATGTATTATACATGTAGTGTGTTCACTGTACCGTACTTTTCAGTTGGCTCGTGCCAGTGTGTGTATTCACATGACAATCAATGCACGCTGACAAATTGCTCTTATCAGGTGGGTAGCAGTAGTTAGTCAGCGCTTGCTTGTGTGATGCATATTTAGTAGTTAGGTCGGTGCTTCTCTCGTATTGGTAATCTGGGTGTGTTGTATTCAGATGGTATCCGTAACCTAGGTTTGTGTTATGTTCCTACCGTTATCGGTAATCAAGATATGTGTGGGTGTGTGACCAGTGAATAGGCGAGGTCAGGAGCTATGACTCGACCCCTGCAACCACAATTAGGTGAGTGCACACACACACACACGCGCGCGCGCGGACACACACACACACACACACACACACACACACACACACACACACACACACGTGTGTGCGTATGTATTACATATATATATATATATATATATATATATATAGATATATATATATATATATATATATATATATATATATATATCCAAAACAACCACTGTGAATAGAGAAGTTCCAAGCGATTTCGTGACTACTCACATTGTTCCTTGATAATGTGAGTAATCACGAAAGCGCTTGGAACTTCTCTATTCTTTCACAGTGGTTGTTTTGCATATTCTGAAATCACCTGTTTACTGTGATCTTATTGTGTGTGTGTAATATATATATATATATATATATATATATATATATATATATATATATATATATATATATATATATATATATATATAATGTGTGTGTGTAATGTCGTGCCGAATAGGTAAAACTTGCGATTTTGGCTTAAAATAGTAGCGCTCTTCTTGCCGAATAAGACAAGCTAAAATTTGTGTATGCAACAAATTCGCAAAATTCATTCTGAACTTAACGAAAAAATATATTTCATTGTATTGTTTATTATTAAATCATTGTAAACTTATCTCAAATATATTTAGTTGGATTATTCTAAATTAAATTCTGCTTGTTATAATAAGGTTAGGTAAGTTTTCTAAGGCTCTTTTGGTATAAAATTATTAATTTTTATATGAACATAAATGAAAAAATATAACTTTAAACGTATAAGAGAAAATTTTTTGGCACCACGTATGTATATATATATAGAGACAGCCTGTACTGTCTGCACAGACAGCCCATGCTGTCTGCCAGCTTAGTTCATATTTCGCGCCACTCAGGTGCTGCCCTCTGTAGCCAGGCCTCTCGGTAGGCATGCCAGCCTGCCGGCCCATGCCTCCGCCTCACTCACACAGCGGCCTAGCAGGAAGACACAAGTACTCCCAGCTCTCTCTCGTGGGCATGGCCCTCCCGGGCCATGGGCACAACACAAGCCTGTGTACCCACCACGACTTAACAATAAACTAAGAAGCCTCCGAAGAAGACGTATCATTAACCACCCGCTTACAGCACATACCAAATAATCCCATTATATTGGTACCAGCGGTGGTCGCAGCAGTGTGTTTGCCCAAAGCGAGGAAGGAAGAAGGATGAAGTCATCTTCACTTCATCATCCCATGCAAGAAGCATCCGTCTCTCAAGTTATCCTGATGTCGTGTCTGCACGTTTGAGCATCCAGACACAGGTACAAGCAGGATCCAGGCCGAAATTTGCCGAAATTCTCCGAGAATTGTAAGTGGCGTCACAGTGACCCCACGCTACAGTGACTCCACGCTACAGTATCCCACCGCTGCCACCAATATAATGGGCTTGTTTGGTATTCTGGTAGCGGGGAGTTAATGATACGTCTTCGGAGGCTTCTTACTTTATTGTTAAGTAGTGGTGGGTACACAGGCTTGTGTGTTTGTGCCCATGGCCCGGGAGGGCCATGCCCACGAGAGAGAGACCAAGTTTCTTTTACCACCAGTATTGTCGGACGCGCGGTAGGTGGCCGAGCGTATGTAGACAGCCTGTACTGTCTGCACAGACAGCCCATGCTGTCTGCCAGCTTAGTTCATATTTTGCACCACTCAGGTGCTGCCCTCTGTAGCCAGGCCTCTCGGTAGGCACGCCAGCCTGCCGGCCCATGCCTCTGCCTCACACAGCGGCCTAGCAGGAAGACACAAGTACTCCCAGTTCTCTCTCGTGGGCATGGCCCTCCCGGGCCATGGGCACAAACACACAAGCCTGTGTACCCACCACTACTTAACAATAAAGTAAGAAGCCTCCAAAGACGTATCATTAACTCCCCGCTACCAGAATACCAAACAAGCCCGTTATATATAATATATATATATATATATATATATGTGTGTGTGTGTCGTGCCGAATATGTAAAACTGGTTAATTAGCAAGAACTCATTTAAAATTAAGTCCTTTCTGAAATTTTCTCTTATACGTTTAAAGATATATTTTTTTTTCATTAATGTTAATGTAAAAATTTTTAATTTTGCACCAAAAGAATCTTAGAAAACTTACCTAACCTTATTATAACAAGAGCAATTTATTTTAGCCTAACCCAACTAAATATATTTTAAATACTTTTACAATAATTTAGTACTAAACAAACACAATCAAATATATTTTTTTCGTTAGGTTCAGAATGATTTTGGCGAAATTATTGCATACACAAATTTTCACTTGTCCTATATGGCAAGATGAACGTTGCTATTTAAGCCAAGATCGCAAGTTCTGCCTATTCGGCACGACATATATATATATATATATATATATATATATATATATATATATATATATATATATATTTGTTGCCCATGGATTTTAACGGTATTCTAAATGTATATCGAGCATTTATTCCGTTATCACTTGCTAGATATATATTTCACATTGATACCTTTATTAGTTAAATAGAATTATATCTCGCATATATATAATGTTCGAGTTCCATTAAAATCACAAAAATTCAGCTCCCTTCAGCACTAGCAGAGAAATAGGTTAAAGTTGAAGGAATATTGATCACACGAGGGTTGAGACCACAATCCAGCCTAGGTTGTAGTATTAGAGACTTTAATCTGTAACACGGGGATTAAAGTGAACTCTGTACGTTCTCATGTCTGAGTTAAAGGACAAACATCATTGCACTGCATCATCCTTGGTTGATTATACCAGAATCCCTTCGAGAGTGGCGTCAGTCGAGGACACAGTGGGTGTTTAGGCAAGTATCAAGTCTTGCAGTGGGCCACAGACAACAGTAAGGTCATAGAGGACAAATTTCAGTTGGTTCGCTATGGAAGAATGGAGGAAATAAAATACTGAAGGTAAATACAAGACAAACTCGAATCTGTCAGTAGAGAGAGAGTAATGTGGGAGACTTGGGAGTGACAGTGTCAAGAGAATCTCACATTCACAGATCATAACAATGTTACTGTCGCTACCGCAAGGAAAATGATAATTTGGATAACTAGAATGTTCAAAACAAGAGATGCCGAGCCAGTGATGATACTCATTAGTGATGGGATGATACCACTTTTATTGCCGATGCCGATACTTAATTTTAGGCCGATACCTATACGATCAAAATTGGCCGATACCACCGATATCAATACTTTGGCACACCTCAATTCTTTAGGTCAACTGTTCTCTCCAAGCTAGAATATTGCTGTGTACCAGCGTCTTCATTCAAGTCAGGAGTGATTGCAGAGCTAGAATACACAGATAAATTTTACAACCAGTTTAAATTTAGTTAAACATCTGAACTACTGGAAATTCTTGAAATCTTTGAAGTTGTATTCCGTGAAACGTAGGCAAGAGAGGCACGTCATAATTTTCACATGGTAAATCCCAGAGGGATTGGTTTCAAGCCTTAACACCGAAATCACTCTGCATGACGGCAAGATACTTGGGAGACGGTGGTAGGTAACTCAAGTAAAAAGAAGGAACAATCTGGTCTTATCAAGCCAGCACCTGAGGCCTGGTGTGAGACCGGGCCGCTAGGGTGATGAAGCAGTTGGAGATGGCGTTACAGGTGGCCTCTATTATTTAAAAAAATAGGACACTGTAGCCCTTGTATCAGGCAGGAGTTGAAACTTTGCGCCAGACAAGTGTCAAGTTCGTTTCTCATTCTAAAGAATAAAATTCATAACTAACCCACTATTTCACGGGAAAACATTGAGGAACAATTCGGTCCATAATCAGTCCTGCTGACTACAACGCTCGACGACGCAACGAAACGACTTTTAATGTTTAGTCTCCAAATTGTGGTTGGTTGAGAATTTCCCATTTTTTCTTGCCAATTAAATCTGTCATCTTGCCCACTTTCTTTTCTGTCATGTGTACCAGTTTTCACATCGAGGAAGCCTGGTCTGGGACTGGACCGCGGGGGCGTCGACCCCCGAAAATATCCTTCAGGTATCCTTCAGGGGTTGGCTGCTACCGTGTTATAATTTTAAAGTTAAAATTTCCCGAGTACATCACGGAGAGTATTTTCGCAAGAGTCGAAATAAGGGTCTTTATAAGCCAGTGTTACAGCATCGTTTGCATTAATTCATCCACCTGTCAGCCTGGAAGGAGGCCTGGCCTCAGGCCGAGGAGAAGAACCCTCAGTCACAGGTATTGCTGGCTCTTGAGTGTAGATCATGTTAACACTCGTTTGTTATCTTCGCGTATTCTTGTGCTGTTTCACTTACCTGTCTTGAGGAGCTGGTGGATGGAAGGACAGGAAGCCAGTGTCCATTGTGTGGTGTGTTGAATGTTGATCGATGTCAGGGTCGCGTTTCCGCCACAAATGACTAGAGACGGTCCCCTTTACTTTTGATGTATTTTTAACGGGTTTCGAGAGTTTGCTCCCGCAACCCGGCCCTGGGCTAGGCTTGTCTGGTGTTTGCCTGGTCAACCAGGCTGTTGTTGCTGGCGGCCTGCTGGCCCACATGTACATCACAGCGAAGTTGATCTGACACTTGGCGGGGGTAGTTAATAAGTTTACTCTTGAAGACTTGTACACTTGTTCCGGAAATGTTTTTGGTATCTTCTGGTAAGATGTTTAAAAATATGTGCCCACGATGTTGATAGTGTTGTTTTTATTCTGTCCATGACACCTCTGCTTTTCACAGGGTTAATATTTTCTCCTGTAATCTCCTACTCCAGTACGTTAGGGCAGTGCGAAAATTTGGCACTAGTCCCTCAAGTGCCTTCCACGTATATATTAAGTATATCTCCTCCATTCCAGAGAATACATATGTAAGACTTTGAAGCATTCCCGATAATTTAAATACTTCATTGGTTCTGTGTGCGCTGTGAACGATCTGTTTTAGGTCTGATATCTATCCTGCCCTGAATGGAGCAGTCCTGAATAGTACTCAAAGCGAGTGAGCACAAATTATTTGAACAGTGTCACTACTGGCATTTTTCTTGTTTCGAAAGTTCTCATTATCCACCCCGTCATCTTCCTGGCTTTCGTTACATCTGCTTATCGTGTTTTTTAAAAGCTACGTCACAAGACATTACACCAGGTCCTTTACATGTTCCTTTCGCTCTGTTTTATGATCTTCCATTTTGTATACAATGCCCTTGTTGACTTTGTCATTATTTCCATACTTAAGCATTTGGGACTTGTCATCAGTAAATGATATTTCCCGCTGGAAGATTTTACTTATATCCTGCAAATTTTGTCTTCAGACTCTTCACGACTACGGTGATCTTCACCAACTCGAAGACTGACGGACTGATTACATATTTTGTTTATAGTTCTACTCTCTTCCGATTATGTTCTTGAATTTGTATTGATAAAGCCACTGGATGGCGAAACTTCTATAATAAAGATATCCAGATGTTGCATATGTCTAATTCTTTATCTTGTCAGTATTGTATACTATACAACAATTTTCCCTGTTATACCTATCTTCCTAATTTTATGCGTAAATACTCCATGGTCGCATTTGTCAAAAGTGTGTTTACTACATCTGGGTTGTCTTCCAGTGCTTCCATAATCCGGTCATAATGGTTTAGCCATGATAAGCATGATCTTTCTGCTGTTAATTCCATGTTGGTTTGGGTTGTGCAGATTACTCCATAAAGTTTGCAATTTGGCGTGTGATACCCTTTCTGAGACTTTTTTTTTTCCAGCGCCCTACTTCCTTCTTTGTGCAGGAGAGCTGTGTTTGCACTTTTTAAGGCCTCTGGGATTTCACTTGGCTCTAAGCTTTCTCCAAAGTATACTGAGCGCTCGTGCAAATGGTATTTTGCTTTTCTTTATAAATAAGGCACTCCACACACCTCCCTCACCTCACTCTGCACCTTCCACGTCTCTCTCCATGTCTCCCTCCTACATATTTCAATTCCATTAAACCTTCCAATCTCGCTATATCCTTTGCTACTCCGTTATGAACACATGAAGAAATTAAGAAATAATTTTTTATTTTCACAGAAATACAGTGTGTGTGTTCTTTGTCTGGCGAACAGTTTAACTTGATGTTGGACAGATGTATGCGTGGTTTAGATTTGTGCGGGACCTGTTTGTGTGAGGTGTCACATGGGGGTTTAACATATAAAATGTGTTGCTCTTGCCTCTTCTTCGTTTTCCTCTGAAGATGTGTGTGTAAGCATGTGAAAGCGCTCGGGTTTTATTTCCTATTTTCACTGTGGTATTTTTTTCATATTTGCAATCACGCGTTTTATTGTGATTTCTTATATGAAGAAATTAAAACTACAACAGACGAAATAACAGAAGAACAGTAATGTAAAGACTTGGGAGCTAAGGGGAATTACCACTAGACCCCTGGCTACCTTCACGTCAGTACCCGATCAGCCGGACTGTGGTTCGTAAGTTTGACTACGTGCGGCCAGCAGTAACAGCCTGGTTGATCAGGCCCTGATTCGCCGGGAGGCCTGGTCAAGAACTGGGCCGTGTGGAGGTTGGTCCCCGGAGCATCCTTCAGTTAAACTCCGAGTAAGCAAGTAACCATGTCATGAAACTAGTGCAAGTTAACCTGGGGCTCGACCCCCAGTGGGAAGGGGGGCGTGAGTAATTTCTGGGTTTATGCCCAGTGATGGGCGTGAACCCAGAGCAAAGAAAAGGAATAGCCTTAACATGTATTTATTTGTATGTCCTTATTTTGATATTCAGTGGTAGTGAGGGGGGGGGGGTTGAGGTCTCGCTCACCGCAAAGCGTCCAAAACGTCGTAAGTGGTAACTACGTCAATTGAAATGTGAAATTCCACCAAAAGTGACTAAATTTAGGTAACCTTCGTATTCTTATCCTGGCGAGATTGCATTTTCTCGCTTCGAGCTGATTGGTTGAACGTGTTGTGTTGTGGGTCAGATACCTTCATGTTTACCCCCTGACGATATTGGGATCAATGTATCTTTGTGAGGCTGCGTTGGTTGCTGTCAACACCAAATACAGAAACAAGGTGAACGTTGAAGGAGACTTAATCTGTGCTCTCTCTGCCATGTGCCCACGTGTTCCGCACCCGGCAGCTCAACATGTCGTAAGGGTTCTTGAATGGAGATATCGTAGGATAAGGTAGACACACTTGTAGGATGGTAGGTGTATTGTCAGACTGAGATGAGAGATGGAGCCCGGTGCCAAGCCTGTTCACGCCTTGTAGGTCTGCCGCCGAGTGAGGACGGGACAGGGGGATCACTGCCCATGTGTATCCCTATGACGTCACACAAAGCCAAAGGCCTACGAGGGATCTCGTGTCTAAAGCACAGGGATGATACTAATATGCTATGCTATATAATACTGGGAATACAGGGATCAGCAACTATGCTGACAGCTCGGTCATGTTACGTATGTCGTCCCGACATACACTACTATACTATAGGCTGAACAGGCAGGCGGATCTGGGCTGATTCTATACAATAACAAATTCATATATAACTTAGAACTAATGGATGGTACAACATGATTTTGACGTAATGGGTGTTAACGTAATCATTACAAACTATAAGAACAAATCATTATACAATATGGATGGAATTGATCGATCGATCTGTATTCATGCACTCTACGGATTCTGAGGAAGAATAAATATATACAAAGAAGTGTTTAACAGAAAGGCAGATTCGGTGCACACAAATCTAGACTGTTAATTCTCAGAATACGGAGGGAACGTGAACACGAAAATTTCCGACAAACTGATCAGCTAATAATAAACACACAGTTGACAATTTCATTCATCTCGGACATCTAATTATACAGACTATGTACATTTAAACCCAATTCTGCGAGGGTAAGGTTTACGTATGCAGAATGGTTATCATCTCTGGGCGGATCGAATTCCTCTGCAATGGCTAACACATGCCTTGACTGAGAGAGATCTGAACGAGTATCTACAAAAGATACAACTACAATCACTAGTGACTGTGGAATTACTAACTCGTCTGCTAGGAGTACTCAACTCGACTATTCGATACAGTAATTCTTGGCTCATTACAAAGTCACTAATGGGTGCTGGTGGCTTCACAGTAAGAATAAGATCTTCCTGGAGCAGGAATCGAATCACACCAGAACACAAGGGATCGGTTCTTTGGGCAGTTTTGACATCCTCGACAGTAAATGGAGGATCTGCAGTAACTACACTAACGTGTCGCGATAAAGCATCTGCGACTACATTTGACTTGCCAGGTAAATTTTCAAAAGTGGGATTGAACGCTTGGATAGTCAAGGTCCATCTGGCTAACCTTCCAGTAGGCTGTTTGTTCTGGAATAAAGGTAACAGTTCTTCCTTACTGGAGGAAAGAACAAACTCGGTGGAGTGGATGACTCCCCCCGGTTGAAAAAAATTAACGCTATAACACGCAATATGAGCAAGGGAGAATGAATCTACTATCTCAACTGCAAGCACAGGAGAAAAGAAATGAACACGGTGAACAATGCTGATATTCAATCTGAGTCGCACACAGTGACACGAGGTATCAGCTATAAAGAAACTACACTTACAAACGTTAACATGTGAAAGTTACTCGAGAAATAACTTCTTACAATGCACTGATTACTGTCAACTAGGATGGGATCACCATCTGAAACACAAGGAACAACAACAGACACTCTAGTGAGAACACTTGCTGTAACAGAGACGTCTTTCTGCAGACAGCATGTCACATCAACAAGAGATGGCATTACTAGTTGCAAGTAATCGTTTTCTGACAAGGCATCCCCTGTGGAGAAACTACTACTCGAACTAGCAGTCATTGCAGGGATAGGCTGTGCACTCAAGGCAGTCTGAGTGTCCCCGGACACTTGAGGCAACGGAACACTATCCTGCAAGTCTGAAGGTATAGGTGGAACACAGATGGGAGTGACAGAATTACTAGTGCCTGACCGCTCGGCTACGTTAATAAGTAATTCACGGATCTATAGGAACTTAATCTGAACTTCACATTTAGCAGCACTTTAACAAATCTCAGATACAAGCTGTGAGAACAAACACATTGCTCAAGGGCTAGATATTGTCTTTCAGTCAGTAAGGGAATGTTGGTACTGTGGACTGATTCATATTGACTTTGACTGGAATGATACACTAAGTGAACGTTCAAAAGTGACTGGGACATCTTCTCAGTGAAAATACTGAAGGGCATAAGTCAAGAAAAATGGAGAGAATGACACAGTAAGCTTAAATGGAAAAAAAATGCTTAACTATTCTGCATAAGTAATTAAAAAATTGACAAGTTACACAGTAAGCAAAGAACTCACACAAGAATAATATGCAACTTAACAAACACTGAAAATCAAGAGAACTTGTACTTTGCTCAAATCTAATATGCTCAACTTTTACTTTAAATTGAATAAATGGCACAGTGAGTTGTCTTTACTTTCAATGCAACAAGGAAAATACACAATAAAATAATAAAATGGACTCAATAAACTTGTGCAAAAATTAAAACAACACACAATTCGCTGAAATAAAAATTAAAATGACAGACAGAATAAAATACTATGCACAGAACAGAGCATAAGAAACTGCACTGTAATAAACTGTATTGCACAACACTGCATAAAATTTTCTGCAAGAAAAACTTTAATAGCAACACAATATTTGCACAAGAATTATTGCAAAATGAGTCAATGTGCAATAATAAAAATTATAACACACAAGAAAAGAAATATATCAAGGAATGAACACTTTAACTCTTAACTGCACTTAAACAACAAGCAAAAGAACAATTTACTTTAAAAGGAGAACTTAAAAATTGCACTAAGAGTGAATTTGTTCAATAAAATATGAAAAAAAATAATAGGTGCAAAAAAAACACACAACAAAAAGAAATACAACACTTACAGAGATGCAGGACACAACACATCAACATAAACACAGTACTAGAATTTTCTTGCAATGAAACTTGATGTGTGAAAAATTTTGTAAAATTGAGTTCTTGCTGGGACTTAAAAAATGGCACTATTGTCTGTGGAAATAAGACAAATTAAACACTGGCTGAATAAAGGAATATGAACACAAGAATGTTCAACACACAGGGAACAAAAATAATAAAATTACACAAATGCTGGGAAGAAAAAAATTAACAGACAACACTGAGTTGTGATGCAGAATATGAGGTGAAAAATTTACTGAGTTAATACACTGGAATTCTGAAGTTTAAACACAAGTTCTATATTGCTCATATGTTGCACACACAACAAAGGAAACACTAAGTACTTACTTCAAGTGTATAAAAAGATACACAACACAACAGATATAAAATAATGCACGAAAATTAACACTGAATTAAGGAGATTAAAAGAAATGAATGCAATCAGTACATGATAAACACTGAGTCTGATCAAGAGTCACTGAATGTCACTAAGAGAAAAATTCACTGGGAACACAAAAGAAATGTCTCAACACTCGCAAATGTCTCTAAAAAAAAAAAAATATTATAGCTGTAACACTTGAAAAAAATGAGACTGATGGATTGTTTATATCGTCTTGCTGCTGTCCTCTGCACAGATGATCGTAGAATTGCGCTTAAATCGGCGAGAGACAACACACAGGAGGCTTTTAAAGATGGCGCGCCACTCTCTAGCTCTTGACCCCCTATGTGGTCCTTAAAATATGGTGCTACAACCCTTAGCAATGCACCAAAACACTGATGAGGTAGGTGAGTTGTAATGGCCGACTGTAGTTGGGTTTGTGGGTAATGGCTGAGCGAGGCGTCTGAGACCGGCAATGGTGCGACACACGTGATCGTGAGTGGCTGGGCTTATGGGTTGAACGTCGTAAGCCTCACTGAGAAAACCCACACTGCCGCGAAGATAATTCTAAGCCGGCTGGCTTAGAAGAAACCCACGAAATACTACAACACCACAAGGATGACAAGGAGCACTCAGAATGCTTGGAACTTGAATCACAAGCGATGAAGGCTACTCATGTGGCTTGCTTGAGTACTGGGGTAAGACACCTGGGTTAGTTGCTAGCTGGCTTATCTTAACCCTTCACACAGAATAGCTTGATAACTTCACACGATGAGCACAGCAGGGGTGGAAGCTGGCTTGGCAGGCAAAATAATTGGATGGAGTAGGCTAGGCTGGACTGGACTCGGTTGTTCTGACTCCCCCACCACAGACTGGAAGCTGGCTTATTTTGCAAACTCGGGTCAACCCCTCGGGAGTAATGCAAAAAAGCAGGAAACACTAATACAAAGAGACTGACCAGTGAATAATGTAGAAGCTGGTAGAGTAGCTGGCTTGAGGTAGCTGGCTGGGTGAATCTCGGTAGTCGGTAGGCCTACTGGTCACACGAAATGGCCGTCTTGCTGGTCGACAACTTTATCTCCAGAAATCGCTGTAATCGTCAGAATTACAGGCTCACCGCTGTCACCATTTATCGTAAGGGTTCTTGAATGGAGATATCGTAGGATAAGGTAGACACACTTGTAGGATGGTAGGTGTATTGTCAGACTGAGATGAGAGATGGAGCCCGGTGCCAAGCCTGTTCACGCCTTGTAGGTCTGCCGCCGAGTGAGGACGGGACAGGGGGATCACTGCCCATGTGTATCCCTATGACGTCACACAAAGCCAAAGGCCTACGAGGGATCTCGTGTCTAAAGCACAGGGATGATACTAATATGCTATGCTATATAATACTGGGAATACAGGGATCAGCAACTATGCTGACAAACAGCAGTGTCAGAAATCTCGCTAAATGTGTTCTTTATATATTGTGCATTTGCGATTTGCCTTTTAAATAGGCTCTTTTGAATAGCTAAACATCATAAAGTTAAGAATGAAAATCAGTTTCTCAGTTTTCCTCTAGATAAAAAGGATTTCTTTTGTAACTTTAACATTTAAAATTTTATGTGAAGGAAGGAAGGAAGGGGGGGGGGAGGTGATCAGGACAAACTACAGTAGGGGAGCGCGACTCAAAATAGGTTTTAAGAACCATTGGTCCAGTGCTATTTGTTATCAAAGTTGCAAAGGAAAATGATCGACTGGGTAGTCAAAACTTTGAAAATAAGGAATGTTAAGCCAGTAATGATACTCTCTAATGTTCTTGTACTCTCCAGACTTAAACATTGCTACCTGATATACATAACAGCTCCATTTAATCCAAGCAAAAAGTGCATGACTGAGTAATGTACTGATAACTTTCGCTTCCCTCGTGAAATTATTGGAACGGTTAAAATCACGCAGAACTAGACTCTGGAACGCAAGCGAGAAAATCTATAATTTACACCTAAGAAAAAAAAATACTGGAGGGACTGGCTTCAAATCTGCACAGTGCGAGAACCAGTTATGAAAGCGGGAGTTATGACAGACGGCGCAGTTCGTACACTAAGATACAACTTTAATATATAAAGTGTCCAAGACATGAACATCCTTCTAAAATAAAGGAAATTACAAACTGAACCCTTTAACTTGCCTTCAAGAGGAACCTTGATACCTTCTTGATCAACTTGGCTGTGGGGCCTACGTCGGACTGTGTACAGCTGGGAACGAAAGTCTCATTAATGACCAGATCATCAACCTGAAGGCCTAGTCTGAGAATGGACCGAGGAACTGGGGGGGGAGGAGGTAGATGATACTCATAATTATCAACAAGTAACCTTATTTATTCTCTGTCAGGACCCTGATATTAAGGACATGTTGATACCAACATTTTTGTTTTTGTTTTTTAGCCGATGTTGATACTAAGTTGTGGGGCGATACCGATACTTTTTTTTTTTTTGCATTTTTATTTTTTATAATTATTTTAAATATATTCTAGAAGAATGCATATAGCTCCATAAGTATTAAATAGCCCAGGGAGGTTAAGTATTAAATAACTGAATTTCTTCGAGATACCAGTGTCATTACTGGTTACAAGCAGCCTCGTGGGGCTCACTGGCCGGGGAAAAATATAGTTTCTGAATCTGATGAAGACATGAACTCATCGAATATGTTAGGCAAACAAAAGTCTGAATAATTTCCAAGTATTTTTAATATGAAACAAAACATCCAACGCTCTCACAAAACTGTTTACTTTAAGCTTTAACCAAAAAATTTAAAACTGAAAAAATTTAAAAATTAAAAATTGTTGTTCATGACTGCAACAACATTCTCATTCTCTCTCTCTCTCTCTCTCTCTCTCTCTCTCTCTCTCTCTCTCTCTCTCTCTCTCCATTATTAAACAAGTGACACAGTAGATCCAATCACGTGACAGTGTCAGAGTATACTCACCAGATTGTGGTTACAGGGGTCGAGTCATAGTTCCTAGACCCCGCCTCTTCATTGGTCGCTACTAGGTCCTCTCTCCCTGCTCCATGAATTTTATCATACCTCGTCTTAAAACTATGTATGGTTCCTGTCTCCGCCACATCACTTTCCAGACTGTTCCACTTCCTGACAACTCTATGACTGAAATACTTTTCCTAACATCCTTTGACTAATCTTAGTCTTCAACTTCCAATTGTGATTCCTTGTTTCTGTGTCTCATCTTTGGAACATCCTGTCTTTGTCCACCTTGTCGAGTAAGTAGTAGGTTCGCCGGTCTTGTCCCGGGCCGGGTCTTTTCCAGATGGCGATCCAGCGCATCTTGTTGATTCCTCGCAGTATTTTATATGTGGTTATCAGGTCTCCCCTCACCCTTCTGTCCTCCAATGTCGTGTGTGTGTGTGTACTCACCTATTTGTACTCACCTATTTGTGGTTGCAGGGGTCGAGTCCTAGCTCCTGGCCCCGCCTCTTCACCGGTTGCTACTAGGCCCTCTCTCTCCCCGCTCCATGAGCTTTATCAAACCTCGTCTTAAAACTGTGTATGGTTCCTACCTCCACTACGTCATTTTCTAGGCTATTCCACTGCCTTACAACTCTATGACTGAAGAAATACTTCCTACTATCTCTCTGACTCATTTGTGTCTTCAACTTCCAATTGTGGCCTCTTGTTTCTGTGTTCCCTCCCTGGAACATCCTGTCCTTGTCCACCTTGTCTATTCCACGCAGTATTTTATATGTCGTTATCATGTGTGTGTGTGTGTGTGTGTGTGTGTGTGTGTGTGTGTGCGCGTGTGTGTGCGTGTGTGTGTGTACTCACCTAGTTGAGGTTGCAGGGGTCGAGTCCAAGCTCCTGGTCCCGCCTCTTCACTGGTCGCTACTAGTGAGCTTTATCATACCTCTGCTTAAAGGTATGTATGGATCCTGCCTCCACTACATCGCTTCCCAAACTATTCCACTTCCTGACTACTCTGTGGCTGAAGAAATACTTCCTAACATCCCTGTGATTCATCTGTCTTCAACTTCCAACTGTGTCCCCTTGTTGCTGTGTCCCATCTCTGGAACATCCTGTCTTTGTCCACCTTGTCAATTTCTCTCAGTATTTTGTATGTCGTTATCATGTCCCCTCATCTCTCCTGTCCTCCAGTGTCGTCAGGTTGATTTCCCCTAACCTTTCCTCGTAGGACATACCTCTTAGCTCTGGGAGTAGTCTTGTTGCAAACCTTTGCACTTTCTCTAGTCTGTGTGTGTGTGTGTGTGTGTGTGTGTGTGTGTGTGTGTGTGTACTCACCTATTTGTACTCACCTATTTGTGGTTGCAGGGGTCAAGTTATAGCTCCTGGCCCCGCCTCTTCGCTGATTGCTACTAGGTCCTCTCTCTCCCTGCCCCATGAGCTTTATCATACCTCGCCTTAAAACTATGTATGGTTCCCGCCTCCACTACGTCACTTTCTAGGCTATTCCACGGCCTGACTACTCTATGACTGAAGAAATACTTCCTAACATCCCTTTGATTCATCTGAGTCTCAACTTCCAATTGTGACCTCTTGTGTCTATGTCCCTTCTCTACACAGTGAGATTTTTTGCGTAAATGTGACGGAAAAAGTGTGTGTGTGTGTGTGTGTGTGTGTGTGTGTGTGTGTGTGTAACCCTCACAGTCGTGAGGTAGTGTTAGTTTTACCATTTTTAAACACTTGTGTAATATTAATACTGTCAATTCTCTTATAAAGCTCCTATATATAGTGTGATTCTTTTTTAAAAATTGTGTGTGTCCAAACCTGGATAACACGTACCATCAAGGTCTTTCCTCCTGCTATTCAATTTTGAATGTAACTTTTTCCGTCACATTTACGTAAAAAATCTCACTGTGTAGAGGAGATTTGTAAGAGAGTTGACTATATTGTAAAACAATCTGCAGGTATTGGCGACCGCTTCACTGGTACCTATGCCATAAAAAAGGGCGATATTAACTGATACCGATACGTCGATACGTTGTCCAACCCCTACCCGATACAAGTCTGAAATCGGTGGAAAGGGGAAACTATGCACAACCCGCACCTAGGAGAGAGGAGCTTACAACGACGTTTCGGTCCTACTTGGACCATTTACAAAGTCACGCGAACTATACATGTTCGCCCTGACAAAGACCATCTCCTGTTTCCAGTAGTAAAATGTCCTGGACATGATAAATACAGGATTAATGCCCAACAATGTGAGTAGTGACGATTCAGCGCAGGCCTTAGTGCCAGGGCTCAGTGCCAAATTATGATACTTTTCCTTAATAGACTGATCACCAGACGAGCCTGGCCTATAGCCGGGCTGCGGGAGTAGAAAAACTCTCGGAACTCTTGAAAGGGCAAAGGTAAAGTTATTGTTCATTCTGGGCACAAGGATGGGGAGTTTTCTTGATGCCGAGAGCATGTTGCAGTCCGGGAAATTGGATCGACTGATGCTGATTCAGCAGTTCATCCACGGGAAGTGGCAAGGCCGGTGGGCCTGCGAGACGAGCAGCGTGTTGTATAGGATTAGAAGGGCTTGCGTGTCTTCCCATCTTTCTACATAAATGTTTGGGTTAGACGGTCTTTGCTTGACACACAGCAAGATAGAAGGTCCTTGCTTCACCCACAGCAAGATAGACGGTACTTGCTTCACCCACAGCAAGCCAGACGGTCTTTGCTTCACCCACAGCAAGATAGACGGTACTTGCTTCACCCACAGCAAGCCAGACGGTCTTTGCTTCACCCACAGCAAGATAGACGGTACTTGCTTCACCCACAGCAAGCCAGACGGTCCTTGCTTCACCCACAGCAAGCCAGACGGTCTTTGCTTCACCCACAGCAAGATAGACGGTACTTGCTTCACCCACAGCAAGATAGACGGTACTTCACCCACAGCAAGATAGACGGTACTTGCTTCACCCACAGCAAGATAGACGGTACTTGCTTCACCCACAGCAAGATAGACGGTACTTGCTTCACCCACAGCAAGATAGACGGTACTTCACCCACAGCAAGATAGACGGTACTTGCTTCACCCACAGCAAGATAGACGGTACTTGCTTCACCCACAGCAAGATAGACGGTACTTGCTTCACCCACAGCTAATTGCTTGCAGCAGTTTCTGCTGCTCACCCCAGAGGTACATCAAAGGAATATCTGGTTTCGTGAGGGGTTCACAGTACTTTACAAATTAATAAGAGAGCTCTTCACTACATGATTTTAGAAACCATCACAGCTCTTAGAAAAACTTTGCGGGCCTCCTAGAGGAACTTTTACGAAAAACTTTTATTGTGGATGATTATATTACATTAGTAATGTATCTGTCTTTGTTTTTTATTATCTGATAATTTACCTTATTTTCTTAGCTGGAGAGAAATGGTATAAAATATCGACACGATGAATAAAGACACATGCCGTATAATGCGAGGCGTTATTAGCAACGTTTCACCCATGTAGTGGGTGAAACGTTCGTGACTTGAAAAAGCCCACTGCGTGGGCAAAACTTTTGATGCTTTTAGGTGAATATTTGCGTTTTTTTTTTTTTGGGGGGGGGGTCAATTTTTTATGGTGTGGTAGTGTTGACGTTTGTGATGTATAATGGTCTTGTATTCAGGTTCATTCGTGTGCTCTGCGTGCGAATGCTTTTGTGCGTTAGTGTTCGTGTTTTGTGTCTGCCTGTGTGTGTCAGCATGTGCGTGAGCGTTCTTGTGTTGTGTGCGCCTCAGCGTATTTGTGTTGTGTGTTGTACATGTTCGTGACTCTCAAATGTTCAATGACTCTTATTCAGTTGCCTGCCCCACACCCGCTTCCTCTCTCTCTCTCTCTCTCTCTCTCTCTCTCTCTCTCTCTCTCTCTCTCTCTCTCTCTCTCTCTCTCTCTCTCTCTCTCTCTCTCTCTCTCTCTCTCTGTCTTCCTCTCTCTCCGTCTTCCTCTCTCTCCCTCTCTCTCTCCGTCTTCCTCTCTCTCCCTCTCTCTCTCTGTCTTCCTCTCTCTCCCTCTCTCTCTCTGTCTTCCTCTCTCTCCCTCTCCTCCCATTCCACTTTTCCTCTTTCCAGTCCATTTCATTCCAATCCTCTTTTCCTACTTTCTCTCTCACCGGGAGTAGAAAAACTCTCGAAACTCATCAAAGGTATATCGCTCACTCCATTTTTTTTAAATCTCCCTCTTTCCTCCCTTTCGTCCCCCTCTTGCACCTTCTCCTCTGGCACCTTCTCCCTCTCGCACCTTCTTCCTCTCACACCATCTCCCACTCGCACCTTCTCCCTCTCACACCGTCTCCCACTCGCACCTTCTCCCTCTCACACCTTTCCTTGCCTGTCTCATCAATATTAATACCCGACGTTACTTGCCTCTAGTGTATCCGTTGCTCACGTTACAGTCGCAGCAGAACCTAATTACAGGACTCGGGTACACTGTGTGAATGCTGAGGCGGTACACAGGTGTTGAGGGGCAGGGTGTGTTGCCCGGCTGGCTTGGTTTAGAGGGTGATGGGTCTGCTGGGGTGGAGGGGGTGGGAGAACAGCTGGCTTAGGTGTTTACCTGGAGAGAGTTCCGGGGGTCAACGCCCCCGCGGCCCGGTCTGTGACCACGCCTCATGGTGAATCAGGGCCTGATCAACCAGGCTGTTACTGCTGGCTGCACACAATTCAACGTACGAGCCACAGCCCGGCTGGTCAGGTACCGACTTTAGGTACTTGTCCAGTGCTTGCTTGAAGACAGCCAGATGTGGTGTAAATTATGTTCTGGATTATTTATTTGGCTGTTTTGGTGTGGTTGAGTGAGTTGTGTTATATTGGGATGGTATTTTGTTGCGGAATGACTGGGCTGGCTTGTGGTATGATTGGGCCGCCTTGTGGGATGATTGGTTTTAGTCGTTGACTTTTGGGTTGACTTTTGGGTTTGAATGTGAGTTAGTTGTGGGTTGATTGAGTTTTTGGTGAGATTATTAAGTTGAGAGTGATTGAGTCGATCGTGGAATGATTAGGCTTTGTTGTGACTGGCTTGTAGGGTGATTTAAGTGGCATGTAAACCACAGTTGTTTTGTGGTATGTAAACTACAATGCTGGGTGGATGTGTCTCTTACTTTATCAGCGGCAAAGGCAGCAAGTCAGTACCAACAACGGTACAAACAACGGTCAACACACAGCAGCAGGGAAAGTGTCAGAATTGAAGAACTCGTTGGAACAGTTTGTGTTGTTTACTTTTGGGTTCGTTTCTGCTCTGTACTTTCACTTTGACAACCTTGGTAGATTGGTGGTGTTGGGTTCCTGTGGGTTCCTTTGTTGGGTTCTTTCACTTTGACAAGCTTGGTAGACTGAGTGGGTTGTTGTGGGTGCCTTTATGTTGGTCACTCTCACCGTGTTAACGTTGATGGGTTCATTTGTAAGCAGTGTTGAAGGGGGTAACTGTGGGTAGAGGAGAGGACCCCCAGGATCTGACTCACCCTTCTCTTGGGAAAGGGATGATATATACAAAGATGTATACAGGGGTTGAAGGAAGTTATTCCTTGTATGGCGTCGCTGCAGCTGCTGTAAAAGCTGCCATTATGCTGGTGTTGAAGGACGGAGGCGTCGCTGCAGCTGCTGTAAAAGCTGCCATTATGCTGGTGTTGAAGGACGGAGGCGTCGCTGCAGCTGCTGTAAAAGCTGCCATTATGCTGATGTTGAAGGACGGAGGCGTCGCTGCAGCTGCTGTAAAAGCTGCCATTATGCTGGTGTTGAAGGACGGAGGCGTCGCTGCAGCTGCTGTAAAAGCTGCCATTATGCTGATGTTGAAGGACGGAGGCGTCGCTGCAGCTGCTGTAAAAGCTGCCATTATGCTGATGTTGAAGGACGGAGGCGTCGCTGCAGCTGCTGTAAAAGCTGCCATCGTTCTGGGTTACAAGAGAACTTTCGTAAAGTACATTTATTTCCCCATTGGTAAATGATACTAAAGTGTAATAAATAGTGGTCAGTAGTAGAGGCAAACTTGTATTGAAAAAATGAGTTGGTTTTTTAGTGATTGGTGGCGGCTCGCTCCTCCGTCCGCTAATTGCGGTTTGGTCCCTCGAACCAACATGGAGAAAATGTAATACGTGGTAAGAGGAGTACTGTATATTTCGGCCTGCAACGGAGGCCGAAATATACAGACTTTTCAGTCTGACTTCGGTAAGACATTCAACAGCACTGGAGTTTCTTACACACATAAAACAGCACTGGAGTTTCTTACACACATAAAACAGCACTGGAGTTTCTTACATAAAACAACACTGGAGTTTCTTTCAAAGAATTGGAATTTCGAGAGGCCCTCAGAAAGTGCCAGAACAACCAGGCTGTTAAACAGACAATCATCAGTGCAGCCTGGCCCTAGACTGAGCTGCAATTGTAAAAAAAAAATCGAAATCGGTCACAGGAAAATCACACAGGACTGAAGTTTCTCACACAAGATACATACCAGCAACAGTTGGGTATCTTTATTGATGCAACGTTTAGCTTACACAGCAGACTTCTTCAGTCAGATACAGAGGAAGCAGGTGTAGTAGTGAAATAAAGATGATGTAATCAGTCCATCAACCTTGGAGAAAAAGGATTTGAGGTGGGCAGTCCCTCAGCCTGGAGAAAAGTTCAGCTCCATGGTCTGGAACGATATCGTTTCAGGCTGAGGGACTGACCACCTCAAATCCTTTTTCTCCAAGGTTGATGGACTGATTACATCATTTTTATTTCACTACTACACCTGCTTCCTCTATATTTGACTGAAGAAGTCTACTGTGTAGGCGAAACGTTTCACCAATAAAGACACCCAACTGTTGCACTTGTCTTAATCTTCAACTTGTCGGTATTTTATACCATTTTTAACAGTACATACCAGCACATTTTTACTGTGGCTATGACACACAAGTCAATTAACACACTGATACCTGATTTTACACCTAGGAGGGTACTTAGCTATACCGTTTGCCGTGCCAGGAAATCGAAATTGAACTCAGGACCTTTGGGTTGTGATTCGGATGCACTTACCATTGAGGAAGGCGTCACCTGGACGCAGCTACCGAGGGTGGGATGAGCGGGGGAGGGGCGCGATGTCTGTCGTTTGTGGTAAAGAAAGTTGTTGTTTCTCCGCAGTTTCCGGTGCCTGGGAAAATGAGGTGTAATTTTCTGCGATAGTTAGTGTGAGGGATCGAGAAACAAGGAAGGAGTTGTGAGGGAGTGGTGGTGGTTGTGGTGTGAGGGAGTGTTGGTGGTTGTGGTGTGAGGGAGTGTTGGTGGTTGTGGTGTGAGGGAGTGGTGGTGATGTGAGGGAGTGGTGGTGGTTGTGGTGTGAGGGAGTGGTGGTGGTTGTGGTGTGAGGGAGTGGTGGTGGTGTGAGGGAGTGGTGGTGGTGGTGTGAGGGAGTGGTGGTGGTGGTGGTGTGGAGGAGTGGTGGTGTGAGGGATTCACTGGAAGAAAAACAAAATGCAGACGTAGTGCACAGGTTTGTGGAAACCTTAGACAAGTGCGATCATGGTGTAATAGCGCACAAAATGGTGCTAAAGGGATAACTGGCAAAGTGAGCAGATGGATCTTCAAGTTTCTAAACAATGGAACACAGAGTAGTGGTAAACAGAAGCTGCCACAGTGAAAAGCTCTGTTCCACAAGGCACAGTGCTCGCCCCCCATCTTGTTCCTCATCCTCATATCAGACATAGAGATGTAAACCAGAGCACCATGTCATTCTTTGCAGACTATACTAGGATCTGCATGAGACCGTCATCCTCTGAGGACACGGTAAATCTCCAAGAAGATATAAACTAAGTTTTTCAGTTGGCAGAGGAAAACAATATGATGCTCAGCGAGGACCAATTTCAACTACTCCGTTAGGAAAAGTTGGAGGAAATAATAGCTAAAACTGAGTATACTACAAACTCGAATCACACAATAGAGCGGAAGAGTAGTGTGAAGGACTTAGGAGTGTTAGTGTCTCGGGATCTCACCTTCACAACAGTTTCACTGTCACATATGCTAGAGAAATGAAAGGATGGATAATGAGAACCTTCAAAACAAACGATGCCAAGCCAGTGATGATTCATTTTCAATCACTTGTTCTATCTAGGCTGGAACACTGTTGTACACTAGCAGCTCATTCAATGCAGATGAAATCGCAGATCTAAAAAAATTAGAGAATCTTCACTGCACATATTAGTTCCGTCAAACGCCTTAATTACTGGGAACTCTTGGAATCACTTGACCTGTACTCACTGGAACACAGGCGAGAGAGACATCATAATCTATACCTGGGAAATCCTAGAGGGTGGTGGTGTGAGTGGTGGTGGTGATGGTGTGAGGGAGTGGTGGTGATGCTGTGAGGAAGTTGGGGTGGTGGTGGTGTGAGGGAGTGGTGGTGGTGGTGGTGATGATGGTGTGAGGGAGTGGCGGTGGTGGTGGTGATGTGAGGGGGTGGTGGCGGTGGTGTGAGGGAGTCTACCTGAAGGGTATTCTGGGGATCAACGCCCCCGCGGCCCGGTCCATGACCAAGCCTCTAGGATTTTCCAGGAGTGGTGGGGTGGGGTGAAGTAAGCAGTTACCGTGATTGTAGTAAAATATAAAGCATGTTGTTTTGAGCAGTAACATCACGGCCACAGTGGCACTGGTCTACCCAGAGAGCGGGTCGCCGGTATCGTGAATCCCGTCACCATCCACACACAGTCAGTAGTCGTCACAAAATTCACATCGGCCGCATTTTTATTTTATCTTAATTTTTTTTTGTATCGCTGCTGTCAGAGATATAATGTGCAGTGTGTCCTATCAACCAGACTGTTTCACTTGGCACGTCTAATACAAAAAAATAACGTCGACAAATTTTCTTTAGATCTCTCTAAAATATACGCGGCTCTAAGCCTCCATCAGGATGATGTTAGCGTAATAACCAAACCCAAGCAAATACCAGCTTTTATATACAACAAAAATATGTTTTCTCTCTACTTCAGAAAACGTGAGGTGTGTGTTCACAGATCTGCTGTATTCAGTAACTTGTACGTTAGCCCTAGTAAACAGTACAGCATACAGCAACACGAACAACACGGGAGGAATACGAACTACGGCACAGTCTGTAACGAAATAAATAAGCGAACAGTAAATAATTTTCGCGTGAAATGTTGTAAGTGGGTTCCCAGTGTTACAGAAGTGTGCTGGAACACCAGCAGCAGTATATGTTGTAAGTGGGTTTCCAGTGTTACAGAAGTGTGCTGGAACACCAGCAGCAATATATGTTGTAAGTGGGTTTCCAGTGTTACAGAAGTGTGCTGGAACACCAGCAGCAGTATATGTTGTAAGTGGGTTTCCAGTGTTACAGAAGTGTGCTGGAACACCAGCAGCAGTATATGTTGTAAGTGGGTTTCCAGTGTTACAGAAGTGTGCTGGAACACCAGCAGCAGTATATGTTGTAAGTGGGTTTCCAGTGTTACAGAAGTGTGCTGGAACACCAGCAGCAGTATATGTTGTAAGTGGGTTTCCAGTGTTACAGAAGTGTGCTGGAACACCAGCAGCAGTATATGTTGTAAGTGGGTTTCCAGTGTTACAGAAGTGTGCTGGAACACCAGCAGTATATGTTGTAAGTGGGTTTCCAGTGTTACAGAAGTGTGCTGGAACACCAGCAGCAGTATATGTTGTAAGTGGGTTTCCAGTGTTACAGAAGTGTGCTGGAACACCAGCAGCAGTATATGTTGTAAGTGGGTTTCCAGTGTTACAGAAGTGTGCTGGAACACCAGCAGCAATATATGTTGTAAGTGGGTTTCCAGTGTTACAGAAGTGTGCTGGAACACCAGCAGCAGTATATGTTGTAAGTGGATTTCCAGTGTTACAGAAGTGTGCTGGAACACCAGCAGCAGTATATGTTGTAAGTGGGTTTCCAGTGTTACAGAAGTGTGCTGGAACACCAGCAGCAGTATATGTTGTAAGTGGGTTTCCAGTGTTACAGAAGTGTGCTGGAACACCAGCAGCAGTATATGTTGTAAGTGGGTTTCCAGTGTTACAGAAGTGTGCTGGAACACCAGCAGCAGTATATGTTGTAAGTGGGTTTCCAGTGTTACAGAAGTGTGCTGGAACACCAGCAGCAGTATATGTTGTAAGTGGGTTTCCAGTGTTACAGAAGTGTGCTGGAACACCAGCAGCAGTATATGTTGTAAGTGGGTTTCCAGTGTTACAGAAGTGTGCTGGAACACCAGCAGCAGTATATGTTGTAAGTGGGTTTCCAGTGTTACAGAAGTGTGCTGGAACACCAGCAGCAGTATATGTTGTAAGTGGGTTTCCAGTGTTACAGAAGTGTGCTGGAACACCAGCAGCAGTATATGTTGTAAGTGGGTTTCCAGTGTTACAGAAGTGTGCTGGAACACCAGCAGCAGTATATGTTGTAAGTGGGTTTCCAGTGTTACAGAAGTGTGCTGGAACACCAGCAGCAGTATATGTTGTAAGTGGGTTTCCAGTGTTACAGAAGTGTGCTGGAACACCAGCAGCAGTATATGTTGTAAGTGGGTTTCCAGTGTTACAGAAGTGTGCTGGAACACAGTGTTACAGCAGCAGTTTATACAGAAGTGTGCTGGAACACCAGCAGCAGTATATGTTGTAAGTGGGTTTCCAGTGTTACAGAAGTGTGCTGGAACACCAGCAGCAGTATATGTTGTAAGTGGGTTTCCAGTGTTACAGAAGTGTGCTGGAACACCAGCAGCAGTATATGTTGTAAGTGGGTTTCCAGTGTTACAGAAGTGTGCTGGAACACCAGCAGCAGTATATGTTGTAAGTGGGTTTCCAGTGTTACAGAAGTGTGCTGGAACACCAGCAGCAGTATATGTTGTAAGTGGGTTTCCAGTGTTACAGAAGTGTGCTGGAACACCAGCAGCAGTATATGTTGTAAGTGGGTTTCCAGTGTTACAGAAGTGTGCTGGAACACCAGCAGCAGTATATGTTGTAAGTGGGTTTCCAGTGTTACAGAAGTGTACTGGAACACCAGCAGCAGTATATGTTGTAAGTGGGTTTCCAGTGTTACAGAAGTGTGCTGGAACACCAGCAGCAGTATATGTTGTAAGTGGGTTTCCAGTGTTACAGAAGTGTGCTGGAACACCAGCAGCAGTATATGTTGTAAGTGGGTTTCCAGTGTTACAGAAGTGTGCTGGAACACCAGCAGCAGTATATGTTGTAAGTGGGTTTCCAGTGTTACAGAAGTGTGCTGGAACACCAGCACCAGTATATGTTGTAAGTGGGTTTCCAATGTTACAGAAGTGTGCTGGAACACCAGCAGCAGTATATGTTGTAAGTGGGTTTCCAGTGTTACAGAAGTGTACTGGAACACCAGCAGCAGTATTTATAAAAGAAAAAAAGTAGCATTATGACGTGTCTCATGGCGTCTTTCAGTGGACTGCCTTCCAACTGAACCTGTGTGATATGACGTGATATTTCTCTCTCCCTTCCCTCTGTCCTCCCTCCCTCCCCCCCTCTCTCTGTCCTCTCTCCCTTCTCTCTCTTTGTCCTCTCTCCCTCCCCTTCTCTCTCCCTCCCCTTCTCTCTCTCTCTCTCTCTCTCTCTCTCTCTCTCTCTCTCTCTCTCTCTCCCTCTCTCCTCTCCTCTCCTCTCTCCTCTCCTCTCATCTCCTCTTTTTTTTACACTGGGTTTGACAAGGTTAGGTTAAGGATCCCTAGCTTTATTGACAAGCTATTTACAGGTTAAGGATTCCTAACTTTATTGACAAGCTGAGAGCTGTTACCTACATCAGCTCATTTGAAAGCATTTTTATTGTTATGAAACATACAAGTAGGGAACAGGATGAAGTTGGAGCCATATGTGGGCCAGCGTTTTCATCTGATCAACTGACTTTATCTCGTTGACATCATTATGCTGTACGAATGTGTTCCAGACTCGCGTCATCCTGGGTATATATGATCTCAGATGAAGCGATGTTCTGGAGAAGGGTACAGCCAGAGTGAAGTTGCTGCTTTCTGCCCGTCTTGTGGTATAGAAGCTTACTTCACGGTGTCCTCGAAGTGGATCCAAGTGTGGTACTTTGACAATATTGGCCTCTCTCTTTTCTCTCTCTCTTTTTTTTTTTTTTTTTTTTTTTTTTTTTTTTTTTTTACACATGGTTTGACAAGGTTAAGGATCCCTAGCTTTATTGACAAGCTATTTACAGGTTAAGGATTCCTAACTTTATTGACAAGCTAAGAGCTGTTACCTACATCAGCTCATTTGAAAGCATTTTTATTGTTATGAGACATACAAGTAGGGAACAGGATGAAGTTGGAGCCATCTGTGGGCCAGCATTTTCATTTGATCAACTGACGTTATCTCGTTGACATCATTATGCTGAACGAATGTGTTCCATACTCGAGTCATCCTGGGTATGTATGATCTCAGATGGAGTGATGTTCTGGAGAAGGGTACAGCCAGAGTGAAGTTGCTGCTTTCTGCCCGTCTCTCTCTCTCTCTCTCTCTCTCTCTCTCTCTCTCTCTCTCTCTCTCTCTCTCTCTCTAATACCGGTAGTCTATCATTTATTTTCACGTCATTGTGGAATTATGAAGATGAACCTCGAAAATATATAGGCCGACTGTTTTGTAGCGTTGCTTCCCAAAGCCACTGAAATATATAGGCCTACCCAGGCCATTTTTTTTGTTTGGGGATCAAGGGGATGAAAGAAACATTTAAAGCGCATTCATTAATCTTCTTTATCTGCAGAACAATTTGTCCGGCCCTTTAACATGAGTGGTATAAATGTCCGGTCCTTTTACATGAGTGGTATAATTGTTCGGTCCTCTTACACGAGTGGTATAATTGTCTGGTCCTCTTACACGAGTGGTATAATTGTTCGGTTCTCTTACATGAGTGGTATAATTGTTCGGTCCTCTTACATGAGTGGTATAATTGTTCGGTCCTCTTACATGAGTGGTATAATTGTTCGGTCCTCTTACATGAGTGGTATAATTGTTCAGTCCTCTTACACGAGTTGTATAATCATCTCCATTATATTAAGTCTCTTCTATATTCTGTGACCTTGGTTTGCTTTGTGGGTGACTGCCAGGTTCACGAGGTAAACAACGTACACGGCTCCAAATTAACTCTCGTCCACACTTACAAAACAACAGGGCGCTTAAGAACCTATAAAAGTTTTACAGCCACTGAGCCGCAGTACAGACACGTGTGAAACAGCCTTTCTCTGCGCTTTTGTTTTCTATACAAACAACTCATTTGTAAGTTTTAAAACAATGAACTCATCTTGTTTTGAAGGTTGTGGGGCCTAATGTATACTTTGGGAAGATGTATGAATTACATTCTGTATACACAGCTTTGATGGTGAATAATGTGAATGACTGGAGTGGCCGTGAAGTACATCACTTGAGGTAACCTATTTGTAAGGCTTCTTTTCCTCAGCCTTCAGGTATGCTTCAAGTACAACGAAGTTCTCAAGTGTTATCCCGTTTTCTCCGAGGCCCTTCAGATAGCTTTCACGATGCAGGGGATACCCACGCATCCCGGTGTTATTCCGAGGCCCTTCAGATAGCTTTCACGATGCAGGGGATACCAACGCATTATTGTTTATCAAGCAGCACAGCCGGCCCTACACAACATGCCTGACCCCCCTCCTCTAAAGCCTCTTCGACCGGCATTACTGGTGTCTGCCGTCTTAAAAGACCAATAATACCTCCTCTTAAAAGTGTGTATGGAGTGTCTCCACCCCGTCTTTTGCCGGTGGAGGGTTAATTCAGGAGGTGGTAGATAAAGAGAGCAAGTAGAGGTACATAGAGAGTACATGAGGGAAAATATGTATAGAATTAAGGGTACGAGGATAAATTAAGGAAAGGTTAGATGGACGTTAAGTTTAATGGCGGATGGTTAAGACGAGAGAGAAGAATGTGTGAACTGTGGTGGGCGAAGGGAAGCCGGCGTGTCTAGGATGATATAAGAGGGGATTCTTGGCTTTTGTGTCTAATGGCAGGAGCCTTTGCCAGGAAGCAGGGGTAGCGGAGAGGCCAGATGGGCACACTGCCATTAGAAGGCGAAAAGAAGACGATACGATAGGAGAGATAGTAAAGAATAGATAAGACGTAGAGAAGGAGAGACAAGAGGTAGATAATGGTGTTTGTAGGCAGAAACATAAAAAAAATTCCTGAAGCGAGTCTTTTGCCATATGATGGCTCGGTCTGTAGAACAGCTCATCATCTGACAGTTGCCTTCCTCTTACTTACCAATCATAGGGGTGGAGAGGGTAAAGGATAAAACAAATAGGAACTGATTTAGTGAATTGTTAAGAGAGTAATATCAGACAAGATGTTCATCTTGGTGATATAAAAAGAGAAGCAGGTAGACTCCTGGGGAGGAGCATCTATCAATGCTAGGAGGAGGAGGAGGAGCAGCAGCAGGGCCAGTAGGAGGAGTAGGTGGGCTCTGGGGAAGAAGCAGGACTTATGGAGAAGTAGCAGCAAGCGGAGCCTGGAGGGGCAGGAGGATTCCTAGCGAAGAGCAGGACTCCTGGACTGGAACAGGGCTCCTGGAGTAAAACAGGAGGATTCCTAGCGAAGAGCAGGACTCCTGGACTGGAACAGGGCTCCTGGAGTAAAACAGGACTTACAGGAAAGGAACAGGAGGCGCAGCAGGAAGTTTACGACATTATGAAATTCAAATTAGAATTACCATGTTAATTCATGTTAGCATACGATAATATGAATGAAGATTAAGTTTATCGGGTTAAAGTAGGTGTCACCATGAGGCTGTATCATGAGTGAGTGTTAGTTACCTCATGCACGCTCACATGCAAGTACTTTCGCACTTACACTCACAGGTGAACGCCCACTTACACGCTGGCAAGTACACTTCCCCCAACAGCCTCCAACGAGATATTATTGTTGATGATGATGATAATAACAATAATAATAATAATAATAATAAAATATTAATATAATGATAGAATATTATATTATTTTTTTATTAATATTCCGATCGATTTCCACTGGGGTGACACGACAAAGAAGAAAGCGCTTTCACTGTTACTCATTCAATCATTGTCTTCCCAGAAGTGCGCTGACACTACAATTCAAACTGCAACATCCATCTCCGCCCCTTCTTCACAGTACAGAGTACAGGCAGTATACTTCCCACCTCTAGGACTCCAGTCTGGCAAACTGGTTTCCCTAAATCCCTTCATAAATATTATCTTGCTCACACCCCAGCAGCACGTCAAATCATAAAGACCACTTGCCTCCACTCCTGTCTAACACGTTCAAACAAACGTGCTGCATGGCCAGGCTCCTAGGACCCAAAACCTCCTTTTCTCCCTCCTTCCTTCCCTAGGACGACGCCACCACAGTCATCTAGTTTTGCTGCATCCTCTCTAAATATTCAAACCTCAACAGTCCCTCTTCATCCCCCTGGATACCATTCGTAACTGTTCATCGCCTTGTCTCCGTAATTCCCAATTCTGTGCGCAATATTTATACCACATTGTCCTCAGACACGACATCTCCACTGCCTCCAACTTCCTCCTTGCTGCAACATTCAAAACCCATGGTTCACACCCATACAACAGTATGTACCAGTATAATCTGGTACATTAACCGTTTTATCTCCATCGATAAATTGCCTATATTTTTTTTTATACTCTCTAATTGTGTTTATGGCACCCTTGCTTTCTTATAAGGTTTATTCCAATTTTTTTCCTTCTCTCTTACTCCATTAAGTTATAGTAGTGGATAGATTACGGACCACATCTTAAGTATTATTCGTAAACTTGCTTACGACAGGCGATGTTTGTGATGAGACTTGTAAAGTTGTAATACAGCCTGTAACAGGGACCTTGGTAAGTTATTTTAGCCAAAATTATTCCTGACCAGTTATGCTGTCTTGAGTCAATCTGAGTGCCACTAGCACTAACAGTTGTAGGTTGATAGATAGCAACTTTGCAGGGAGGTACTACTGTCCTACCAGATGAGTGTGAAGTGGAAAGCTTTTATTTTTCACTCTGGCAGTATTATTGATCTTTTCTTTCTGTCTCATGATCATGTAAGATTGTAAATCTTACAGACTTCTACTTATATTCAGTAGACACATCTCTATATTCCTGTGTGCTTCTCCTTCAGGTAGGAGGCCAAGTTCGGAACCAGGCCTTGGAGAAGATAATTTTGAGAATCACTGACAGATAGCACCCTGACTGGCCAGGCTATCAACGTGGACAAGGCTGCAAGGGGCAACGACCCCCGGAACCATCAACAAGTAAACAAGAGGTAAGACCTAAGTGGGTTGATGAAGGTAGCTTCTCCCAAGCGTTACTAGTCAAGCTTCTGTTCTCACACGAGCACCTCCAGTAACATTAACGTGCACCAGTCTGTGTACCTTGTGGGTTACCCTCATTGTGCTAGAGGTCGGGAAAGTCGCGTTTTTAACTTCCCTCAGGCACGAACATATCAACTACTGCTTCCCTCCCTTTGTTAGGCAGGAGACATATAATCAAATAATATAAAGCACTGTTCGTTAGTTAGATTAACCTTCCCGGAACAGGCGAGTGGTATTCAGTTTTGTTTCTCAGTATAGTTCATTTCAACTTTGAAAATATGGACGGCATTTATTTTCAACTTGGGAGGGACGTCTTTAACTTTAGTGGCTCTCGTCTGACCAACCCTTGACGAGTAGTAATTGGATTACTGAAGAGCAGTTGGCGTTTCTTCATGTTGGTTTTGAAGAATTTCAAAGTCAAGATGTGTTCATTTGTATTGCCAAATTTAATGTCAATGTTGTTAGGTGTAGACTGTTTACCTGTAAGTGTCCCTGGGATCATCACTTCTGCGTCCCGGCCTCGGACCAGATCTCCCACGTTAACGATCTAGTAAATTAGCCTAGGTGCTCGGTGCCTGCAACACAACATAGCAATTTTCTTAGTTGGTGACTTTCGGGAAGAATTCGGGTTTATTTGTCAAGAGTTGAGCTTGTTACCAGTGAGGAGCTGGACAAACCCCATAGAGGTAGAATGCCGGGAGTTTGATGTGACTTTAGGCCAGGGGAAAGATTGGTTCCTGAGTAAGGGGTAGTCAGCAGAAGTGTTATTTATTTATGGCGTAGGGCCTCCCATGTGTGTATTGATTAACATGGGCAGGTCCACCACCACCCTCCTCTCTTGCTCTTGTTAATAATAAACTTGCTTCTGCTCTTGTATTATACTACTGTTCCTGCTGACGCTTCGTTGCAATTGTTGCTGCCGTTAATGCTTCTGCTGCATGGACGACTACTGCTGCAGCTGCGGCAGCTTCAACGGCTGCTGCTACTAATGCTTCTGCTTCGGGGACGGCCAGTAATGCTGCTGTGGTTACTCGAGTTACTGGTGCAGTGGTGGCTTTCTGAACACACTCGAGCGCTCTATCATATCTACTGTGTGTGTGTGTGTGTGTGTGTGTGTGTGTGTGTGTGTGTGTGTGTGTGTGTAGTTTAGCACCTATGACGTCTCGTCTAGCACATGCCATTTTGCTACCGCTCTGAAACTAAGAAAATACTTCCAACATCCTGACCCTCGCCTGAGTTTTTAGTTCACACATTTTTCCTCTTCTCCCCGGTCTCCGCCTCTCGAACAGTCTTGCCCCTTCTGTCAGTTCATCTTAGAATTTTATTCGTCACGATCATATTTTGACCTTCCTGTCCTTCAAGTTCGTCAGTGACAGGGAAACTTATTTATCTTTATTTATTCCCACTTTGTAACTATCCGATACATTAGCATCACAATGCTAATGCATCCGATCTTTATATAAAAAAGGGAAGGGGGGTCGGTTCTTTCAGTTTCTCCTTACCGAGTATTGTTTACCTACCTGGAGTCTACCTGGAGGGTATTCCGGAGATCAACGCCCCAGCGGCCCGGTCCATGACCAGGCCTATCCCTCTCATTTATGGAATAGTTTCACTGTTAACCTTTGGGCCTTGTCTATTTTATGTACGTACTTCCTTACTGCCCCAGGTCGGGCTGCAAGGGTAGAAGAAGAAACCGTCGAAACCGGTCTCATTTTCGGTTTCTGTGCCAAATCATCCAAACTCTGGTGGATATGTGGGTCAGCGGGCCACCAGCAGCAACAGCCTAGTTAACCAGGCAAGCACCAGACGAGGCTGACTTATGGCCGGGCTTCGGGAGTAGAAGCACTCTTGGAACTAATCAAAGGCTTATCGAAGGTACAACCGACTGATCGAACATTTTAAGGGGGATTACCAACAGACCCCTGGCAGTCTTCAAGCTGGCACTGGACAAGCACCTAAAGTCAGTTCCTGATCAGCCGGGCTGTGGCTCGTACGTTGGTTTGCGTGCAGCCAGCAGCAACAGCCTGGTTGATCAGGCGCTCATCCACCAGGAGGCCTGGTCACAGACCGGGCCGCGGGGGCGTTGACCCCCGAAACTCTCTCCAGGTAAACTCCAGGTAACACTAATTCCTCGTCCTGGTGGCTACAAAACTGCCCTAAAGTTGACGTGCTTCATCGCGTCTTTGTGACGCATTAGAACATGAGCATAAAGAAGCACTGCAGCAGGTCTACTGGACTGTACTTGCCAAGTCTTTCTCTCATCCAACCTCTATCACTCATTTGCATAATAATTATTTTAACTCTCTTCTTCCTCCTCCTCTTTCTCCTCTTCCTCTTCTCCTCCTCTTTCTCCTCCTCCTCCTCCCCCTTCTCCTCCTTATTATTGTTTTAATATTTTAACCTACCAAAACAGTGGACATGGTGAACTAGGAATATTCATGTCAGTGAGGAATGTTATGGCGTAGTAAGGTCAGGACAGTACTTCACATTGCGCACATTCCTTGCCTGGGGTTTATGATAGAGAGCCACACACTAGTAATGTCTAGGTGTTGTCATTCCTTGTCCAGGAAACGACGCATTTGATTCTTCCCCGCCTGTTAGTGCATGCATGTTGCATGGTGATGGTGCAGTCAGTCCTCCTCTGCTCTGCCATTGCTCTCCTTTTTCCCCTCATTCTCTCTCTCTCTGACACTTTCCCCTCATTTTTCTTCCCCTCTTCTCTCCTCTTTTTTTTCTTCTCTCCAGTCTCCCACACGAAGGTCCACCTCAATGGGTCTGGGAGAGAGTGTGAGGTGGCTGGAGTTGTGGGAAATGAGGCTTCTAGCAGTGAGGTGCTGTCTGTCTCTCGCTGTGAGGAGGCTGGAGTTGGGGAGGTACCAACGGCTACCAGCAGTGAGGTGCAGCCCAGCACCTGCTACAAGTGGCGAGTGGTTCACAGTAATGGGAGGCGCATCAGAGTAAGGAAAGTTAAGAGTGAAGATCTGAAGGTAGGAAATCGCTTCTCTGTTCTTCAGGATGAATGTACTTCAGTGTCCAGTGAAGGTAAGGGTACTACTGCCCCTGCTAATAGAGGTAAGCGCATTCTTGTGGTTGGTGACTCTCAGGTAAGATATATTGACCGTGCTTTTTGTAATAGGAATAAGAAGATGAGAGATAGAGTGTGCTTCCCTGGAGCTGGTGTTGGGGACATTGTCAACAGGCTGGATAATATCATGTCAGGTAATGGGAACAAGCCCATTATCTGTCTCAGTGCTGGTGGAAATGATATTGGGAAGGGTAGGAGAGAAGAGCTGCTAGATAAGTACAGGTCAGCTATAGATTTCATTAAGTCTAAGGGAGGGATCCCAATCATATGTAGCATCTTGCCTAGAAGGGGAGTAGGAAATGAATGGTTGTCTAGGGCAATTGGTGTAAATTGCTGGCTAGACAGATACTGCAAGGAACTTGCAATCCCATTCATTGACAACTGGAACAACTTTTATGGCAAACATGATATGTATGCAAGGGATGGGATACATCTCTCTGGGGCAGGGGTGGTAGCACTTGCAGACTCGATTGAGAAGGCCATTGGTGAAATGCCTATGATTTTAAACTGATGGAAGATAGAGGTATGGGTGTGTGTGGGAAACAAGCAGGTTGCAACACTAGGGTTGGAAACAGTAAATGTATAAAAGGCATTCAGCATGAAGTTATAAATAAAGACAATAGATCAGGTCAGCAAACAAAGGGGGACAGCAGAGGGCAGCAAGGGACTAGCTCCCTTAAGGTTTACTATACTAATAGCAGGAGTGTAAGAAATAAGATAGATGAGCTAAGATTAATTGCACGTGCAGGAAACATAGATATTATTGCTATAACAGAGACCTGGCTCAATCTGAAAGATAGATAGATGCCCTCTGAATGTCACATACAAGGCTATAAATTATTCCACACTGACAGGGTCAACAGGAAAGGTGGTGGAGTAGCGATGTACGTCAGAGACAATTTAAATTGTTGTGTTAGACAAGATATTAAATTAGAAGCGTCAGCCACTGAATCTGTTTGGTTACAGCTTCTCGAGGGCCGAGAAAAACTAATTTTGGGTGTGATTTACAGGGCCCCAAATCTTGATAGGGAGTGCAGTAAACTTCTATGGGACGAAATTCATAAGGCATCTACATACGAAAATGTTGTGCTAATGGGAGATTTCAACTATAGACAGATTGACTGGAGCAATTTGACAGGAAATTTAGAGTCAGGTGACTTTCTTGATACAATCCAGGATTGTTTTTTAAAACAGTTTGTGACAGAGCCAACTAGGGGAAATAACCTCCTTGACTTGGTTCTTGCCAGTAGGGAAACACTAATAATCTTGAGGTTAATGATGAGCTTGGGGAAAGTGATCACAAATCACTCAGTTTTAATATATCATGGAATTCCCCTAATAATGGCAATCAAGTCTCCATCCCTGACTTTCGCTTGGCTGATTTCATAGGACTGAAAAATTACTTAGGTGGGCTGAACTGGAATGACCTGACTAAGGGTCAGGTAGGTGGTGATGGTTGCCGATATGATGCTTTCCAGGGCATAGTTCTAGCTGCTCAGTCAAATTATGTTCCAAATAGGGAAATCAGATCAAACAAAAATGATCCTAAATGGATGAACAATAGATTAAAATATCTGATTGGTCAAAAGAGAGGCATATATAGGCAAATCAAAAGAGGAGAGGGGCAATTAAGAAATCTATATATTCAGTTAAAGAGAGAAATAAAAAGGGGAATTAGAAAAGCAAAAAGAGATTATGAGGTTAAAGTTGCAAGAGAATCGAAGACTAACCCAAAAGGATTCTTTCAGGTATACAGAAGTAAGATCAGGGACAAGATAGGCCCACTCAAAAGTTCCTCGGGTCAGCTCACTGACAGTGATAAGGAAATGTGTAGAATTTTTAACACATACTTCCTCTCAGTTTTTACACAGGAGGATACCAGCGATATTCCAGTAATGATAAATTATGTAGAACAGGACGATAATAAACTGTGCACGATTAGGGTCACAAGTGACATGGTCCTTAGGCAAATAGATAAATTAAAACCTAACAAATCCCCAGGCCCTGATGAACTGTATGCAAGGGTTCTAAAGGAATGTAAAGAGGAGCTTAGCACACCTTTGGCTAATCTTTTCAACATATCACTACAAACTGGCATGGTGCCAGATAAGTGGAAAATGGCAAATGTGATACCTATTTTCAAAACAGGTGACAGGTCCTTAGCTTCGAACTATAGACCAATAAGCCTAACCTCCATAGTGGGAAAATTTATGGAATCAATAATTGCCGAGGCAGTTCGTAGCCACCTTGAAAAGCATAAATTAATCAACGAATCTCAGCATGGTTTTACAAAGGGGCGTTCCTGCCTTACGAATTTATTAACTTTTTTCACTAAGGTATTTGAGGAGGTAGATCATGGTAATGAATATGATATTGTGTATATGGACTTCAGTAAGGCTTTTGACAGGGTCCCACATCAGAGACTATTGAAGAAAATTAAAGCACATGGAATAGGAGGAGAAATTTTTTCCTGGATAGAGGCATGGTTGACAAATAGGCAGCAGAGAGTTTGCATAAATGGGGAGAAATCAGAGTGGGGAAGCGTCACGAGCGGTGTTCCACAGGGGTCAGTGTTGGGCCCCCTGCTGTTCACAATCTACATAAACGACATAGATGAGGGCATAAAGAGCGACATCGGCAAGTTTGCCGATGACACCAAAATAGGCCGTCGAATTCATTCTGACGAGGACATTGGAGCACTCCAGGAAGATTTGAGTAGACTGATGCAGTGGTCGGAGAAGTGGCAGATGCAGTTTAATATAGACAAATGCAAAGTTCTAAATGTTGGACAGGACAATAACCATGCCACATATAAACTAAATAATGTAGATCTTAATATTACGGATTGCGAAAAAGATTTAGGAGTTCTGGTTAGCAGTAATCTGAAACCAAGACAACAGTGCATAAGTGTTCGCAATAAAGCTAATAGAATCCTTGGCTTCATATCAAGAAGCATAAATAATAGGAGTCCTCAGGTTGTTCTTCAACTCTATACATCCTTGGTTAGGCCTCATTTAGATTATGCTGCACAGTTTTGGTCACCGTATTACAGAATGGATATAAATTCTCTGGAAAATGTACAAAGGAGGATGACAAAGTTGATCCCATGTATCAGAAACCTTCCCTATGAGGATAGACTAAGGGCCCTGAATCTGCACTCTCTAGAAAGACGTAGAATTAGGGGGGATATGATTGAGGTGTATAAATGGAAGACAGGAATAAATAAAGGGGATGTAAATAGTGTGCTGAAAATATCTAGCCTAGACAGGACTCGCAGCAATGGTTTTAAGTTGGAAAAATTCAGATTCAGGAAGGATATAGGAAAGTACTGGTTTGGTAATAGAGTTGTGGATGAGTGGAACAAACTCCCAAGTACAGTTATAGAGGCCAGAACGTTGTGTAGCTTTAAAAATAGGTTGGATAAATACATGAGTGGATGTGGGTGGGTGTGAGTTGGACCTGATAGCTTGTGCTACCAGGTCGGTTACCGTGTTCCTCCCTTAAGTCAATGTGACCTGACCTGACTAGGTTGGGTGCATTGGCTTAAGCCGGTAGGAGACTTGGACCTGCCTCGCATGGGCCAGTAGGCCTCCTGCAGTGTTCCTTCGTTCTTATGTTCTTATCTCAGGAAACGTGCACCACCCTAGCACCATCCCAGGCTTGCACCACCACCCCAGACTTACACCACACCATCACCACCACTCCAGGCTTGCACCACACCACCACCACCACCACCCCAGGCTTTCACCACACCACCACCACCCCAGGCTTGCACCACACCGCGACCACCACCCCAGGCTTGCACCACACGATGACCACCCTAGGCTTGCACCACACCACCATCACCCCAGGCTTTCATCACACCACCACCACCACCCCAGGCTTGCACCACACCACGACCACCACCCCATGCTTGCACCACACCACGACCACCCTAGGCTTGCACCACACCACCATCACCACCACCACCCCAGGCTTTCATCACACCACGACCATCACCCCAGGCTTGCACCACACCACGACCACCACCCCAGGCTTTCATCACACCACGACCACCACCCCAGGCTTGCACCACACCACGACCACCACCCCAGGCTTGCTCCACACCACGACCACCCTAGGCTTGCACCACACCATCACCGCCACCCTAGGCTTGCAGCACACCACCACCACCCTAGGCTTGCACCACACCACCACCACCCTAGGCTTGCACCACACCACCACCCCAGGCTTCCACTACGTCGTGAGGACTCTTGTACTTAACTCTCCCTCCCTCTCTCTCTCTCTCTCTCTCTCTCTCTCTCTCTCTCTCGTCATTGCATATAATGCCAGAGAGCACTGTGTCCTACGCTTCAAGGGCGCCACTGTCACCCAGAATTCCACCATATTAAACCCTTTAAGAGAGATGAGGAGACTCTTGAAGCTGATCTGAGGAATTAGTCTCCTCTTCCCTGGATCATATTTAATTACTTGGTAGCAGTATTATTTTTAATGTTTATTTTTAGTCAAGATTCTTGTATTTCTGGGCAATATCAGGGATACTAGTATTGCTGGCGAGTATCAGGGATACTAGTATTGCTGGCCCGTATCAGGGATACTAGTATTGCTGGCCCGTATCAGGGATTCTAGTATTGCTGGCGAGTATCAGGGATACTAGTATTGCTGGCCCGTATCAGGGATACTAGTATTGCTGGCCCGTATCAGGGATTCTAGTATTGCTGGCCCGTATCAGGGATACTAGTATTGCTGGCCCGTATCAGGGATACTAGTATTGCTGGCCCGTATCAGGGATACTAGTATTGCTGGCCCGTATCAGGGCTACTAGTATTGCTAGCCCGTATCAGGGATACTAGCATTGCTGGCGGGTGTCAGGGATACTAGTATTGCTGGCGGGTATCAGGGATACTAGTATTGCTGGCGGGTATCAGGGATACTAGTATTGCTGGCCCGTATCAGGCATACTAGTATTGCTGGCCCGTATCAGGGATACTAGTATTGCTGGCCCGTATCAGGGATACTAGTATTGCTGGCGGATATTAGGGATATTAGCATTGCTGGCGGGTATCAGGGATACTAGTATTGCTGGCGGGTATCAGGGATACTAGTATTGCTGGCCCGTATCAGGGATACTAGCATTGCTGGCCCGTATCAGGGATGCTAATATTTCTGGCCCGTATCATGGATGCTAGTATTGCTGGCCCGTATCAGGGATACTAGTATTGCTGGCCGGTATCAGGGATACTAGTATTGCTGGCCGGTATCAGGGATACTAGCATTGCTGGCCCGTATCAGGGATACTAGCATTGCTGGCCGGTATCAGGGATACTAGTATTGCTGGCCGGTGTCAGGGATACTAGTATTGCTGGCCGGTATCAGAGATACTGGTATTGCTAGGCAGTATCAGGGATACTAGTATTGCTGGCCGGTGTCAGGGATACTAGTATTGCTGGCCGGTGTCAGGGATACTAGTATTGCTGGCCGGTATCAGAGATACTGGTATTGCTAGGCAGTATCAGGGATACTAGTATTGCTAAGCGGTATCAAGGATACTAGTATTGCTAGGCAGTATCAAGGATACTAATATTGCGGTATCAGGGGTCCCAGTATTGTTCGGCGGTATCAGGGATACTAGTATTGCGGTATCAGGGGTCCCAGTATTGCTGGGTGGTATCGGGGTACTAGTATTGCTAGGCGGTATCAGGGCCCCAGTAGTGCTGGGGCAGTATCAGGGTCCCTATATCGCTACATTTTTCAGGGTTCCCTTCAGGTATTCCTGAACACTGGATCATCCAGTCTGTGGTGGATATGTGGGCCAGCTGGCCGCCAGTAGCATCAGCCTGGTTGACTAGGCCAGGACCAGACAAGCCTGGCCCAGGGCCGGGCTGCGAGTATAGGAAAACTCTCGAAACCCATCAAAAGTATGGGCGAGGAAATATGACAGAGAAAACCATTCAGAGCGTCTAATTATGACTGAAAGCTGTCCAGGGCGATGGTATATGACAGGCAAACCCGTCCAGGGTGATGAACGGAGAAAGAGAGAGAGAGAGAGAGAGAGAGAGAGAGAGAGAGAGAGAGAGAGAGAGAGAATGAATTCACTCAAGGAAGATAGTGAAGGGTCAGGTCCCCAAGCTGTATACATCCATAACAACTTACTGGAATGGGAAATGGGAGAGTTAACAGTTTGGAGATGGGAAGTACAGTGCCTGCACTCCAAGGCCCCTCAAGGAAGGTTCCTTGATGTTGGTGAGGGGCTCTTGATTTAGGGAATTGGATCTGTGCTCCAGTTCCCCGAATTAAGCCTGAATGCCTTCCACATCCCCCCCCACAGGCGCTGTATAATCCTCCAGGTTTAGCGCTTCCCCCTTGATTATAATAATAATGCACTCCAAGGAATAGGTTGGGGAAGCTGGGGTTTGAAGGTGCAGCTGAATTGTGGTGTCCGCACACCTTTGACAGTCCAGGTGTTGAATGATGGTTAACGTTTCTTCTTCTTTCGGTGTCTTTTGGTAGGAAACGGCCGATGTGATTAAAAAAAAAATAAGGTGTAGCACTAGCGCAGCTCACGACCCACCCAACCATCCACCCTCACGACCCACCCAACCATCCACCCTCACGACCCACCCGACCATCCACCCTCACGACCCACCCGACCATCCACCCTCACGACCCACCCGACCATCCACCCTCACGACCCACCCGACCATCCACCCTCACGACCCACCCAACCATCCACCCTCACGACCCACCCGACCATCCACCCTCACGACCCACCCAACCATCCACCCTCACGACCCACCCAACCATCCACCCTCACGACCCACCCAACCATCCACCCTCACGACCCACCCGACCATCCACCCTCACGACCCACCCAACCATCCACCCTCACGACCCACCCGACCATCCACCCTCACGACCCACCCGACCATCCACCCTCACGACCC
>NC_091306.1:15137845-15165345 GCF_038502225.1 Cherax quadricarinatus | reverse complement strand
TGTCACCCCCTCTGGGGTTGATTTTTATCTTCATTGATTGGGTTATGATGATAAGATGAAGTAATCTCTTGGGTGAGTGGGTGAGGATCGTCGTGTGTGGAGTGGTTGCACTCGTCCACCTATGTTTGCAGGGGTCGAGTTATACTTCCAGATCCTATGTTTTAATTATTATTAACTGACTTTATATATTCGCGGCCTCCAGGGTTTTTCGCAAAATCTTCCAGTCATGTTATTGTGACTTTTTAGTTTTTATGCCTGCCCTTAAAATATATAGTGGAGTTTCTTCCAGCTATTCACTTAGTTCGATTTGTTTACTAAGCATCTTCTGATTAAAAAAAATATTTTGCTAGCGCCCCTGTGGTTCATTTGTGAACTCTGATTCCACTTATCTCAGTTCTGTCTACACTTGTCTAGCATTTTGTACGTTATCGTGTTCCATCCGGTTCAGCTGTCTTCAAGAGACAAATCCCCTTGTAGTCAAAGCCCCTCAGGTCTATTACTACTTATGTTGCGAATCTTTGGATCTTATCGAGTTTCAGTATAGGTTTGACGAGGTGGAAGGTTTAATGCTGGTGCCGTGTACTCTTAAAGATGAGTGATGCTGCTTCATTAAGATGTGAGAACCATTAGTAACCCGGCCTCTTTGGGCGTCGTTCACTCTTCTGGTGTCCAAATGACCCTGAGAGGGTCGCTAGTAGTTTCCAGATTGGTTCCTAGAATCATCTCTCCCGAAGCCTAGCCCCAAAATTTGCCTCCATCTTGATGGTCTGATCACTCAGCATGGGGTACTAAATATGCTAATCAGTATATTTTTTTCTATAATTTTGACTTTATTCCAATTTTTTGTGTTTTGCATTTTTATTATCGTGTTGAGGCGAGTAAATTTCTTTCCAGCTTTCACGAGGCAGATAACAAAATGCAGTTTTTTTTTTGCTGCTGACCTAAGGGTGAGTGTTAGAAAGCTGTTATTATCCCTGTTGGTTGCAGTGAAAAATGGGTCTCTCCTTTATTAAAATACCAGCTGTATTCCTTAAGTGGTAAGTCAGTTACTTTTGTCAATCAGGTATGACCGGCCACCAGGTCAGAAACTTTCCATATTCCAAAGTAAGTTACCCAATGGCAGATGTAGCCAGAGTGCGGCTAGCGTGCCGCGTCGTCATCTTGTTCACTACGACTAAATGGGAGAATATCCAAACAGTAAGCAAAATTGGATATTGGTTCCCTGAGCCTCGTCAACCAACAACAGCCTGATTGACCAGGAAAACTTGGCCCTTTTCCCCGGAAGACTTGAAATCAGCCACAAGTATATCACAGGTATAGCCTTTATTCCTTCATACCTTTGAAGAGTTTCGAGAGTTTCACTACTATTGGAGCCCGGCCATAGGCCAGGCTCATCTGGTGCTTGCCTGGTCAACCAGGCTGTTGCTGCTGGAGGCCCGCTGCCCCCACATATCCATCACAGCCTGGTTGATCTGCTGCCGTGTTTCTTTGTGTTTTCTTAAAAAAAAAAAACAGCAAATAGTGATGCTGACTAGGGGTGTCCAGTTTCCTCTTGAAGGCTTCTACACTTGTTCCAGCAGTGTTTCTGATAACTTTTGGTAAGATGTTGAATAGTCTGAGACTATGCTCCTCACTGGGTTTATTTTGCATTTCCTCCCATATCTCTCACTCCAGTATGTTATGACAGTGTGCAGATTTGGGACCAGGGCCTCGAGTACTTTCCAAGTATATATTATCATGTAAGACGTCTTCAAGACTTGAAGACGTTCCCAGCAATTTAGGTGCTTTACTGGCTCAGTGTGAGCCGTAAACGATCTCTGCATTTGTTCCATCTCTGATACTTCTCCTGCTCTGAACGGGGCCGTCAGCACAGCAATATTCTAAATGAGGAAGCACTAGCGATTTGAGGAGTGTCACCATCGGCATTATTTCTCTTGTTTTGAAAGTTCTCAGTGCCCACCCCTTCATCTTCCTGGCTGTAGTGATCTTTCTTTAAAAGAAAGGTTAACTGACATAATTATTCTCAGGTCTTTTACGTGTTCCTTTGGTGACCCTCTTGAGTTTTGTATATAGTGTTCCTTTCGAGTTCTTCATTCTTTCCATACCTAAGCACCTGGAACTTATCACCATTGAACGTCATGTTGTTCTCCACTGCCCACTGGAAAACCCTGTTTATGTCTTCCTGTAATTTTCCAGTGTTCTCTACCGTAGTGTCATCTGCAAATGATAAAAAAAATGTGACGGGTGTTTTTATCTGTCTGCTATTAGGATGAGAAACAGCAGAGGTGCTCAGTGCCTTGGGGCACTGAGCATTTTACCTCGCTGACGTTCGCTACTATTTTTTTGTGTTATAAACCCGAAAATCCGTCTCTCCATGATCGCATTTGCAAAATTTGTGTAAATCACAACTGCGTTTTGGTCGTCTTCCAACGCCTCAGTAATTTTGTCATAATGGTTGAGCAGCTGTGACAGGCATCATCGTCCTGCTCTAAAACCATGCTGGTTCGTGTGGAGAAATTTTCTCCAGGAGGGGGGTATCAGCCCCTTCAGCCCCTTTCAGCCCTGAGGGGCCCAGCCCTCTCAGAAGGGGCAAGCATCTTGTTTACTGCTACAGCGAGTAATTGATCCCAGATGCAGTACCAGTATGCGACGTGGCTCGACGCTCCTTGCGGTCCAGTGTTGCAAAGTGTAGTTTAATAAAAGACAGTCCATCTCTTACCTTAGCAGGACAATTAAGGAAAATCCTGCTCCCACTTTATTACCATGGTAAAGATAGTGTACATTGTTGTCTATGCTTAAGACAGCAAGAATCAAACATTCTGCTTTGCTTCATGGAGGAAGTGGCAAGGAAGATAAAGTACTAGGTCAGCTTTTCCTTTATGTGCGAGGGGAAATGACGGTGTGGGGCGTTGTGAGGTCAGATTACTTTTGACTCTACTGAGAGTCACATTGACGCCAGGATAACCAACAAAGAACACTGATCCGTGCATTAGTGTGAACAAAGTGTCTCACAAAACACAATAAACACTTACAGAGAAGTGTGATCAGCTTCTTCAGTGATAAGATTGTGAACAATAAAGACAAATCTTGTGGACCATAGTGTACCAGTGTGCGTATTCCTAGACTGGAAGACGTGGACATCAGCTTCTATCAAGTCACTGATACCTGTCGAAGGTGTGAAGAACACCATTGCTCACGCTACAAGAGCAAGGTAGGTTACGAATTTCTTGTAGTACGGGGGACTGCGCAGTTCTCGAGTCGCAAGGAGTTTGTAATCAACCTGTAGTGGGCAGTGAGGTGTGGACTTTTGAGCCCACATAAGTAAGTTTATCAGCAATCAGTGGATGAAATATGCTGACATAACACCCCCTAGGGATAATTTATTGTTTACATAATATGATCTATTACAGCCCGTTGAAAGATGATCATGACAACAATTCAAGACCTCATCTGCAGGAGCGGCTGTGTAGATGATTTGCTGTCTTTTATCAGCTAAGTATTCCCTATATTTAAACTATATCTTAGCTGGTAAGCCATTTCTCAACAGTTCGGGTTATGCTAGTTGTGCTGAGAGAGAGAGAGAGAGAGAGAGAGAGAGAGACACAGACAGACAGACACAGACAGACACAGACAGACACAGACAGACACAGACAGACAGACACAGACACACACACACACACACACACACACACACACACACACACACACACACACACACACACACACACACACACACACACACACACACACACACACTCTCTCTCTCTCTCTCTATCTATCTCTCTGCACTCTTTAAAAGGCTCTGGTATTTCACCTAAATCTAAGCTCTTTCTCCAAATAATACCGAGGGCTCGTGCTAGTTGTACTTTGCACTTCTTTATAAATAGAGCATTCCATGACACTGGTCCAGGTGCTGAGTGGGCAAGTTATCTATTTCTTTTTCGAGAGTGAAAATGTTTCTGCATTTTCTACCTTGCTGTCATGTAGTGGGTTGCTGAACACCGACTCATACTGTTCTTTTAGGATTTCACTCACTTCCTGTTCATCGTCAGTATAAGAATCTCCTCTCAATAATGGTCCAATTCTACAGGTATAGGAATATAAATATTTTGGGTTTCTTGCAATATCCTGTATGGCCCTTTGTTCCCTATGTACTTCTTCTGTTAGGAATGACATCCTAAGTTTTTGCTGTAATTTAGTAAGCAATTCAGTAACCCATTTTCTTCTGTACCATCTCCTACGCTCTCTTTCTGTATCTGATCTTCTGGGTTTTCTCAGTGGTACGTGCTTCATACATCTTTTGTATGCTTCTATATTCAGCTTCTCTAGGCACTGGTGGGGATTTAGGTCGCTCATGCCTGATTCCCAGGGTATGTCTGATAGCTCTTGGTTTATATTTTTCCAGTCAATTCTATGATTGTTAAAATTAAACTTACTGAACATCTCGTCTCTAATATTAGTGATGCAGTTCCCTAACCCTGAGTCAGAGGCGTCCCTAGGGTTGGTGTCACCTGAGGCAGAATCTTTGGTGTCACCCCCTTGAAATCCAAGGTTGGGGGGATGGAGGGAGTAAACTGCAGTTACGCCACTAGTGCATGACCTGACTAATGTTTAGCAATGAGAACGTTTAAAGGCCATAAACAAGAGAATACTTCTAAACTTTATTAATGATAAAATAATCGTAGTAATATTGAGGAAACATAAACTCAAATACCACTTTGAGTACAGCCAACAGATCCTACATTTATTCATCTTCAACAATGCCAAAAAAAAAAAAATCTTGAAAAATAAAGAAAAACATTGCCATATCTGAGAAAGACCAGTTCCGATTTGACCTTGAGTGTAGGTCATCTCAGTGAATCTGAGCTTACATTTCCTTGCCTTCAATCCTGCAAAATCATGTATCACATCATCAAAATCAATGATTTTCCCTATATAGGCCTATTTGTACTCTGTAATTATATAATAGGCTATGTAGAAATGAAGGATTCTTACGTTGGTGCAGCACTGTTTTGGGCATTAGCATCACCTTTAGAGGCTCTATGATGTCACCCCTTAAATGGTGTCACCCGGGGCGGCCTTCGCCCCCCATCCCCACTAACGACGGCACTGGTTAATTCGTTTGAACTTCTATGATGTTGTGATCGGAGTATATTGTTTTGTAACTGTTATGTCTCTGATTAGTTCCTCGTCTGTGAATATCAAATCCAGGGTATTTTCATTTCTTGTGTGATCAATTATAATTATCTGTTGGTTCAATGAGTACCTTTCACAAAGCCTCAATAGTTCCCTGGTATGTGCCTGTTGAGCCAGGGTGCTTCCCGGAGATATTTCTGGTATAACCTTGCGTTGCGCCTACTTCCGTTTTACATGTGGGAGATGAAAATCTCCAAGGAGCATCATCGAGTCATAATTTGACCACATCTGCTTGTCTAAAATCTCGCTCTAAGAGCGATCCTCTACCCGTCTCATCTGGCCACCCGAAGCGCATCAAAAGTAAATAGTGTCGACGAGACTGGAATAAAACTTGGTAAGTTTGTCGTGTTTCATACAAACTTTGCAACGATGTCTTGCGGAGGGTCCGCCAAGAGTTGTGGTTAATCTTTTTAGACTAGGATTGCAATGAAACGGTTCTGGCGGAGACTAACTTTTGTTTTCTCTGGGGTACTAGACGACAAATTTCCGGGTTACTAGCCCCCGGAGGTAAAATGTGGCTTCCGATTCCCATAGGTACGTAAATAAGATACTTGTGCGATACTAGGATTCTTATTATGGAGTGAAATGTGTCTTCTATAAATATCCTATTACTGTACATAGTACAGGAGGGTTGGTAACCCCTAAAGGTTTTAACAACGAAGGGTAAGGCAGGAAAAAAATCATTGTGGCTTGTTTCCATGAAATTTCTTTTTTTTTTAATTATCTAGCAAAAGTTGAACAATTCTTAGGTATCTGTTTACTGCTGTTTTTGTTGTTGCTTCTGCTGATAGTGCTGCTACTTGTAATGGTGGTGTTGCTGCTTGTACTGGTGGTGTTGCTGCTTGTACTGGTGGTGCTGTTACTTGTAATGGTGGTGTTGCTGCTTGTAATGGTTATGTTGCTGCTTGTAATGGTGGTGTTGCTGCTTGTACTGGTGGTGCTGCTACTTGTAATGGTGGTGTTGCTGCTACTTGTAATGGTGGTGTTGCTGCTTGTACTGGTGGTGCTGCTACTTGTAATGGTGGTGTTGCTGCTTGTACTGGTGGTGCTGCTACTTGTAATGGTGGTGTTGCTGCTTGTACTGGTGGTGCTGCTACTTGTAATGTTGGTGTTGCTGCTACTTGTAATGGTGGTGTTGCTGCTTGTACTGGTGGTGCTGCTACTTGTAATGGTGGTGTTGCTGCTTGTACTGGTGGTGCTACTACTTGTAATGGTGGTGCTGCTACTTGTACTAGTGGTGTTGCTGCTTGTACTGGTGGTGCTGCTACTTGTAATGGTGGTGTTGCTGCTTGTACTGGTGGTGCTGCTACTTGTAATGTTGGTGTTGCTGCTACTTGTAATGGTGGTGTTGCTGCTTGTACTGGTGGTGCTGCTACTTGTAATGGTGGTGTTGCTGCTTGTACTGGTGGTGTTGCTGCTTGTACTGGTGGTGCTGCTACCTGTAATGGTGGTGCTGCTACTTGTACTAGTGGTGTTGCTGCTTGTACTGGTGGTGCTGCTACTTGTAATGGTGGTGTTGCTGCTTGTACTGGTGGTGCTGCTACTTGTAATGGTGGTGTTGCTGCTTGTACTGGTGGTGTTGCTGCTTGTACTGGTGGTGCTGCTACTTGTAATGGTGGTGTTGCTGCTTGTACTGATGGTGCTGCTACTTGTAATGGTTGTGTTGCTGCTTGTACTTGTGGTGTTGCTGCTTGTACTGGTGGTGCTGCTACCTGTAATGGTGGTGCTGCTACTTGTACTAGTGGTGTTGCTGCTTGTACTGGTGGTGCTGCTACTTGTAATGGTGGTGTTGCTGCTTGTACTGGTGGTGCTGCTACTTGTAATGGTGGTGTTGCTGCTTGTACTAGTGGTGCTGCTACTTGTAATGGTGTTGCTGCTTGTACTGGTGGTGCTGCTACTTGTAATGGTGGTGTTGCTGCTTGTACTAGTGGTGCTGCTACTTGTAATGGTGGTGTTGCTGCTTGTACTAGTGGTGCTGCTACTTGTAATGGTGTTGCTGCTTGTACTGGTGGTGCTGCTACTTGTAATGGTGTTGCTGCTTGTACTAGTGGTGTTGCTGCTTGTAATGGTGGGGTTGCTACTTGTAATGGTGGTGTTACTGCTTGTACTGGTGGTGCTGCTACTTGTAATGGTGTTGCTGCTTGTACTGGTGGTGCTGCTACTTGTAATGGTGGTGTTGCTGCTTGTACTAGTGGTGTTGCTGCTTGTAATGATGGTGTTGCTACTTGTAATGGTGGTGTTGCTGCTTGTACTGGTGGTGCTGCTACTTGTAATGGTGGTGTTGCTGCTTGTACTGGTGGTGCTGCTACTTGTAATGGTGGTGTTGCTGCTTGTACTGGTGGTGCTGCTACTTGTAATGGTGGTGTTGCTGCTTGTACTAGTGGTGCTGCTACTTGTAATGGTGGTGTTGCTGCTTGTACTGGTGGTGCTGCTACTTGTAATGGTGGTGTTGCTGCTTGTACTGGTGGTGCTGCTACTTGTAATGGTGTTGCTGCTTGTACTGGTGGTGCTGCTACTTGTAATGGTGGTGTTGCTGCTTGTACTGGTGGTGCTGCTACTTGTAATGGTGGTGTTGCTGCTTGTACTGGTGGTGCTGCTACTTGTAATGGTGGTGTTGCTGCTTGTACTAATGGTGTTGCTACTTGTACTGGTGGTGTTGCTGCTTGTAATGGTGGTGCTGCTACTTGTATTGGTGGTGCTGCTACTTGTAATGGTGGTGTTGCTGCTTGTAATGGTGGTGTTGCTGCTTGTACTGGTGGTGCTGCTACTTGTAATGGTGTTGCTGCTTGTACTGGTGGTGCTGCTACTTGTAATGGTTGTGTTGCTGCTTGTACTAGTGGTGTTGCTGCTTGTAATGATGGTGTTGCTACTTGTAATGGTGGTGTTGCTGCTTGTACTGATGGTGCTGCTACTTGTAATGGTGGTGTTGCTGCTTGTACTGGTGGTGCTGCTACTTGTAATGGTGGTGTTGCTGCTTGTACTGGTGGTGCTGCTACTTGTAATGGTGGTGTTGCTGCTTGTACTGGTGGTGCTGCTACTTGTAATGGTGGTGTTGCTGCTTGTACTGGTGGTGCTGCTACTTGTAATGGTGGTGTTGCTGCTTGTACTGGTGGTGCTGTTACTTGTAATGGTGTTGCTGCTTGTACTAGTGGTGCTGCTACTTGTAATGGTGGTATTGCTGCTTGTACTGGTGGTGTTGCTGCTTGTACTGGTGGTGCTGCTACTTGTAATGGTGGTGTTGCTGCTTGTACTGGTGGTGCTGCTACTTGTAATGGTGTTGCTGCTTGTACTAGTGGTGTTGCTACTTGTACTGGTGGTGTTGCTGCTTGTAATGGTGGTGCTGCTACTTGTATTGGTGGTGCTGCTACTTGTAATGGTGGTGTTGCTGCTTGTAATGGTTGTGTTGCTGCTTGTAATGGTGGTGTTGCTGCTTGTACTGTGGTGTTGCTGCTTGTACTGGTGGTGTTGCTACTTGTAATGGTGGTGCTTCTACTTGTAATGGTGTTGCTGATTGTAATGGTGGTGTTGCTACTTGTAATGGTGGTGATTCTACTTGTAATGGTGGTGCTACTACTTGTAATGGTGGTGCTGCTACTTGTAATGGTGGTGCTGCTACTTGTAATGGTGGTGTTGCTGCTTGTAATGGTGCTGCTACTTGTATTGGTGGTGCTGCTATTTGTACTGGTGGTGATGCTCTTTTACTGGTGGTGGGGCTGTTTTACTAGTGCTGGTGCTGCTGCTTCTGCTGTTGGTGCTGTCTTACTGCTGGTGGTGCTGTCTTACAGCTGGCGGTGCTGTCTTAATGCTAGTAGTACTGCTGCTGCTGCTTCTACTAGTTATGCTGCTGCTTCTGTTGCTGTTACTGGTGTGGGTGGAGACAGGTGAGGGAGGAGACAGGTGAGGGTGGAGACAGGTGAGGGTGGAGACAGGTGTGGGAGGAGACAGGTGTGGGAGGAGACAGGTGTGGGAGGAGACAGGTGTGGGAGGAGACAGGTGTGAGAGGAGACAGGTGTGGGAGGAGACAGGTGTGGGAGGAGACAGGTGTGGGAGGAGACAGGTGTGAGAGGAGACAGGTGTGAGAGGAGACAGGTGTGAGAGGAGACAGGTGTGGGAGGAGACAGGTGTGGGAGGAGACAGGTGTGAGAGGAGACAGGTGTGAGAGGAGACAGGTGTGAGAGGAGACAGGTGTGAGAGGAGACAGGTGTGGGAGGAGACAGGTGTGAGAGGAGACAGGTGTGGGAGGAGACAGGTGTGGGAGGAGACAGGTGTGGCTGTTCTTGAGACAATTATATCAAACAAATTTTTTAATCTTAAAAATATTTTAAATGCTATTGATGATTCTATCTCTCTCTCTCTTTCTCTCTCTCACTCTCTTTCTCTCTCTTTCTCTCTCTTTCTCTTTCTCTCTCTCTAACTCTCTCTCTCCCTCCCTCCCTCCCTCCTTCCCTCCCTCCCTGGAGATGGTCATAGCTGTTGGGTGACGAGTAAGAGGTGACACTTATGACGTCTTTCTTAATAATATTTCTCAGGCAGGGAAGGTCGGGCGTCTTCACCCTCTGCTCTACGCTCCCCTGCCTCGTCTTCACCCTCTGCTCTACGCTCCCCTGCCTCGTCTTCACCCTCTGCTCTACGCTCCCCTGCCTCGTCTTCACCCTCTGCTCTACGCTCCCCTGCCTCGTCTTCACCCTCTGCTCTACGCTCCCCTGCCTCGTCTTCACCCTCTGCTCTACGCTCCCCTGCCTCGTCTTCACCCTCTGCTCTACGCTCCCCTGCCTCGTCTTCACCCTCTGCTCTACGCTCCCCTGCCTCGTCTTCACCCTCTGCTCTACGCTCCCCTGCCTCGTCTTCACCCTCTGCTCTACGCTCCCCTGCCTCGTCTTCACCCTCTGCTCTACGCTCCCCTGCCTCGTCTTCACCCTCTGCTTTACGCTCCCCTGCCTCGTCTTCACCCTCTGCTTTAGGCTCCAATGCCTCGTCTTCGCCCTCTGCTCTACGCTCCCCTGCCTCGTCTTCGCCCTCTGCTCTACGCTCCCCTGCCTCGTCTTCGCCCTCTGCTCTACGCTCCCCTGCCTCGTCTTCACCCTCTGCTCTACGCTCCCCTGCCTCGTCTTCACCCTCTGCTCTACGCTCCCCTGCCTCGTCTTCACCCTCTGCTCTACGCTCCCCTGCCTCGTCTTCACCCTCTGCTCTACGCTCCCCTCCCTCGTCTTCACCCTCTGCTCTACGCTCCCCTCCCTCGTCTTCACCCTCTGCTCTACGCTCCCCTCCCTCGTCTTCACCCTCTGCTCTACGCTCCCCTCCCTCGTCTTCACCCTCTGCTCTACGCTCCCCTGCCTCGTCTTCACCCTCTGCTCTACGCTCCCCTCCCTCGTCTTCACCCTCTGCTCTACGCTCCCCTGCCTCGTCTTCACCCTCTGCTCTACGCTCCCCTCCCTCGTCTTCACCCTCTGCTCTACGCTCCCCTCCCTCGTCTTCACCCTCTGCTCTACGCTCCCCTCCCTCGTCTTCACCCTCTGCTCTACGCTCCCCTCCCTCGTCTTCACCCTCTGCTCTACACTCCTCTGCCTAGTCTTCACCCTCTGCTCTACGCTCCCCTGCCTCGTCTTCACCCTCTGCTCTACGCTCCCCTCCCTCGTCTTCACCCTCTGCTCTACGCTCCCCTGCCTCGTCTTCACCCTCTGCTCTACGCTCCCCTCCCTCGTCTTCACCCTCTGCTCTACGCTCCCCTGCCTCGTCTTCACCCTCTGCTCTACGCTCCCCTGCCTGGTCTTCACCCTCAGCTCTTCGCTCTTCTGCCTCGTCTTCACCGTCTGCTCTACGCTCCCCTGCCTGGTCTTCACCCTCTGCTCTACGCTCCCCTGCCTCGTCTTCACCCTCTGCTCTACGCTCCCCTGCCTCGTCTTCACCCTCTGCTCTACGCTCCCCTCCCTCGTCTTCACCCTCTGCTCTACGCTCCCCTGCCTCGTCTTCACCCTCTGCTCTACGCTCCCCTGCCTCGTCTTCACCCTCTGCTCTACGCTCCCCTGCCTCGTCTTCACCCTCTGCTCTACGCTCCCCTGCCTCGTCTTCACGCTCTGCTCTACGCTCCCCTGTCTCGTCTTCACCCTCTGCTCTACGCTCCCTGCCTCGTCTTCACGCTCTGCTCCCTGCCTCGTCTTCACGCTCTGCTCTACGCTCCCTGCCTCGTCTTCACGCTCTGCTCTACGCTCCCCTGCCTCGTCTTCACCCTCTGCTCTATGCTTCCCTGCCTCGTCTTCACCCTCTGCTCTACGTTCCCCTGCCTCGTCTTCACACTCTGCTGTACGCTCCTTGCCTCGTCTTCACCCTCTGCTCTACGCTCCCTGCCTCGTCTTCACCCTCTGCTCTACGCTCCCCTGCCTCGTCTTCACTCTCTGCTCTACGCTCCTCTGCCTCTACTTCACCCTCTGCTCTACGCTCCCCTGCCTCGTCTTCACGCTCTGCTCTACGCTCCCCTGCCTCGTCTTCTCCCTCTGCTCTATGCTCCCCTGCCTCGTCTTCACTCTCTGCTCTACGCTCCTCTGCCTCTTCTTCACGCTCTGCTCTACGCTCCCCTGTCTCGTCTTCACCCTCTGCTCTACGCTCCCCTGTCTCGTCTTCACCCTCTGCTCTACGCTCCCTGCCTCGTCTTCACGCTCTGCTCCCTGCCTCGTCTTCACGCTCTGCTCTACGCTCCCCTGCCTCGTCTTCACCCTCTGCTCTACGCTCCTCTGCCTCGTCTTCACGCTCTGCTGTACGCTCCCTGCCTCGTCTTCACCCTCTGCTGTACGCTCCCCCTGTCTTCACCCTCTGCTGTACGCTCCCTGCCTCGTCTTCACCCTCTGCTCTACGCTCCCCTCCCTCGTCTTCACCCTCTGCTCTACGCTCCCCTGCCTCGTCTTCACCTTCTTCTCTACGCTCCCCTGCCTTGTCTTCACCCTCTGCTCTACGGGCCCCTGCCTCGTCTTCACCCTCTGCTCTACGCTCCCCTGCCTCGTCTTCACCCTCTGCTCTACGCTCCCCTGCCTCGTCTTCACCCTCTGCTCTATGCTCCCCTGCCTCGTCTTCACCCTCTGCTCTACGCTCCCGTGCCTCGTCTTCACGCTCTGCTCTACGCTCCCCTGCCTCGTCTTCTCCCTTTGCTCTATGCTCCCCTGCCTCGTCTTCACTCTCTGGTCTACTCTCCTCTGCCTCGTCTTCACGATCTGCTCTACGCTCCCCTGTCTCGTCTTCACCCTCTGCTCTACGCTCCCCTGTCTCGTCTTCACCCTCTGCTCTACGCTCCCTGCCTCGTCTTCACGCTCTGCTCCCTGCCTCGTCTTCACGCTCTGCTCTACGCTCCCCTGCCTCGTCTACGCGCCCCTGCCTCGTCTTCATGCTCTGCTCTACGCTCCCCTGCCTCGTCCCCTGCCTCGTCTTCATGCTCTGCTCTACGCTCCCTCTGCCTCGTCTTCACCCTCTGCTGTACGCTCCCTGCCTCGTCTTCACCCTCTGCTGTACGCTCCCTGCCTCGTCTTCACCCTCTGCTCTACGCTCCCCTCCCTCGTCTTCACCCTCTGCTCTACGCTCCCCTGCCTCGTCTTCACCCTCTGCTCTACGCTCCCCTGCCTCCATTGTCTTCACCCTCTGCTCTACGGTCTTCCCTCTGCTCCCTCCCCTCGTCTTCAGCTCCCTGGTCTTCCGCTCTGCTCTACGCTCCCTCCCTGGTCTTCACGCTCTGCTCTACGCTCCCTCCCCTCGTCTTCACACGCTCTGCTCTACGCTCCCCTGCCTGGTCTTCACGCTCTGCTCTAAGCTCCCCTCCCTGGTCTTCACCCTCTGCTCTACGCTCCCTCCCGTCTTCCCCTGCCTGGTCTTCACCCTCTGCTCTACGCTCCCTCCCTCGTCTCCCCTGCCTCCCGTCTTCACCTCTGCTCTACGCTCCCCCCATGCCTCGTCTTCATGCTCTGCTCCCTCCCTCTCTACTGCTCCCCTGCCTCGTCTTCAAGCTCTGCTCTACGCTCCCCTGCCTCGTCTTCACCCTCTGCTCTACGCTCCCCTGCCTCGTCATCATGCTCTGTTCTACGCTCCCCTGCCTCGTCTTCACCCTCTGCTCTACGCTCCCCTGTCTCGTCTTCACCCTCTGCTCTACGCTCCCCTGTCTCGTCATCATGCTCTGCTCTACGCTCCCCTGCCTCGTCTTCACCCTCTGCTCTACGCTCCCCTGCCTCGTCATCATGCTCTGCTCTATGCTCCCCTGCCTCGTCTTCACCCTCTGCTCTACGCTCCCCTCCCTGGTCTTCACCCTCTGCTCTACGCTCCGTCCCTGATCTTCACGCTCTGCTCTACGCTCCCTCCCTGGTCTTCACGCTCTGCTCTACGCTCCCTCCCTCGTCTTCACGCTCTGCTCTATGCTCCCTCCCTCGTCTTCATGCTCTGCTCTACGCTCCGTCAATGGTCTTCACCCTCTGCTCTACGCTCCCTCCCTGGTCTTCACCCTCTGCTCTACGCTCCCTGGTCTTCACGCTCTGCTCTACGCTCCCCTCCCTGGTCTTCACCCTCTGCTCTACGCTCCCTCCCTGGTCTTCACCCTCTGCTCTACGCTCCCCTCCCTTGTCTTCACCCTCTGCTCTATGCTCCCTCCCTCGTCTTCATGCTCTGCTTTACGCTCCCTCCCTGGTCTTCACGCTCTGCTTTACGCTCCCTCTCTGGTCTTCACGCTCTGCTCTACGCTCCCTCCCTCGTCTTCATGCTCTGCTCTATGCTCCCTCCCTCGTCTTCATGCTCTGCTCTACGCTCCCTCCCTCGTCTTCATGCTCTGCTCTACGCTCCCTCCCTCGTCTTCATGCTACGCTCCCCTGCCTGGTCTTCACCCTCTGCTCTACGCTCCCCTGCCTCGTCTTCACCCTCTACGCTCCCCTGCCTCGTCTTCATGCTCTGCTCTACGCTCCCCTGCCTCGTCTTCACCCTCTGCTCTACGCTCCCCTGCCTCGTCATCATGCTCTGCTCTACGCTCCCCTGCCTCGTCTTCACCCTCTGCTCTACGCTCCCCTGCCTCGTCTTCACCCTCTGCTCTACGCTCCCCTGCCTCGTCATCATGCTCTGCTCTACGCTCTCCTGCCTCGTTTCACCCCCTGCTCTACGCTCCCCTCCCTGGTCTTCACCCTCTGCTCTACGCTCCCTCCCTGGTCTTCACGCTCTGCTCTACGCTAGCTCCCTGGTCTTCACGCTCTGCTCTACGCTCCCTCCCTGGTCTTCACGCTCTGCTCTACGCTCCCTCCCTGGTCTTCACGCTCTGCTCTACGCTCCCTCCCTCGTCTTCATGCTCTGCTCTACGCTCCGTCCCTGGTCTTCACCCTCTGCTCTACGCTCCCTCCCTGGTCTTCACCCTCTGCTCTACGCTCCCTCCCTCGTCTTCATGCTCTGCTCTACGCTCCCCTCTCTGGTCTTCACCCTCTGCTCTACGCTCCCTCCCTGGTCTTCACCCTCTGCTCTACGCTCCCCTCCCTTGTCTTCACCCTCTGCTCTATGCTCCCTCCCTCGTCTTCATGCTCTGCTTTACGCTCCCTCCCTGGTCTTCACGCTCTGCTCTACGCTCCCTCCCTCGTCTTCATGCTCTGCTTTACGCTCCCTCTCTGGTCTTCACGCTCTGCTCTACGCTCCCTCCCTCGTCTTCATGCTCTATGCTCCCTCCCTCGTCTTCATGCTCTGCTCTACGCTCCCTCCCTCGTCTTCATGCTCTGCTTTACGCTCCCTCTCTGGTCTTCACGCTCTGCTCTACGCTCCCTCCCTCGTCTTCATGCTCTGCTCTACGCTCCCTCCCTCGTCTTCATGCTCTGCTCTACGCTCCCTCCCTCGTCTTCATGCTCTGCTCTACGCTCCCTCCCTCGTCTTCATGCTCTGCTCTACGCTCCCTCCCTCGTCTTCATGCTCTGCTCTACGCTCCCTCCCTCGTCTTCATGCTCTGCTCTACGCTCCCTCCCTCGTCTTCATGCTCTGCTCTACGCTCCCTCCCTCGTCTTCATGCTCTGCTCTACGCTCCCTCCCTCGTCTTCATGCTCTGCTCTACGCTCCCCTGCCTCGTCTTCACTGATAACCTCTTGGATTTTTTTTTGGTAATTATTTTATATTTTCGTGTTTCAACTTCATTCTAAGTTCATCGTGGTGTTTTATTCGTCAGGAAACAGCCTTGTGGTTCCTGACACAAGTCTTATTAACATGACCCGTACTCAGTTGAACCGGTTTACCCCAGTTGTTTGGCAATTAATTTCGTAAAGAGCAACAGCCTGGTTGTCCAGGTAAGCACCAGACAAGAAATAAGAGTATATCCCTTCATTAATTTCTTCTGGCCATTTTTATCTCTAAGATGAATACCCCTCAAGGAAGGTTCCTTGATGTTGGTGAGGGGCTCTTGATTTAGGGAATTGGATCTGTGCTCCAGTTCCCCGAATTAAGCCTGAATGCCTTCCACATCCCCCCCCCCCAGGCGCTGTATAATCCTCCGGGTTTAGCGCTTCCCCCTTGATTATAATAATAATAATCTAAGATGAATAAATTCTTTCCGTCTTCCCCCTTCCAGTTTGTCAACAATAGTAGTAGTAATAGTACTTTCCTGAAGCGATAAACCCTTGTGGATAATTAGGGTCAATAAATGGCTGAGGTTAGTTGCTCCGTCCTCCGCCAGTTGTAAGAGGAGGCACTACTCTGGCAGTCAGCCGGGCTAAGAGAAGACTTAATAATGACGCAGCTCTTTGAGCTTCTTAAGCAGCTTATCTTTTGCTGGAGTGCCACAACTTGTAAACAAATTAAAATGTGTAGTTTTCTTTATATTTTTTGCCCTGAAGGTTGATAGATACATTAAAGATATTAAAACGTACATTTTTTTTTTTAATTTGAACCGACTGAGGAACCTAACCTAATCATGTTAAAATTTACCTTTCATAATATAGTAAATACTGTATTATGAGTCATTAGTAAATATATTTATTTCGCGATGTGTGGATTTTCGTGACGACCAGCTGGCCACCAGCAGTACCAGCCTGGTTGATCGAATAAGCATCAGATAAGCTTGGTCTAGACCCGGGCTGCGGCAGTAGCAAAACGCTCGAAACCCATCAAAGGTGAAACTGTTGTTTGGTGAAACTGTTATTGCCTTATAAATAAGCAAGGTCAGTCATGTCCCATTCTCCACACTACCATAACTTAATGGTGTGAGATATATGGGAGAAAGTGTGTCAGTGTATCCTGTGTCAGTGTGTCAGTGTGTCGTGTGTGTCATTATGTCTTGTGTGCCGATGGAAATTCATTGTTGCATCGTATTGTTGTTATATTAGTTTAAGGTTTACTTTTTCCCGATTGTTTCTGTGTAACTCAGCAGTCTGCTCATTCAGCAAACATTTCGATTATCTTCGCACGAAGCTTTGAATTCCAGACTGATTGTTGAGCCTCCAGATAATGTTGTAGGATGGCAGGCTTTGCTGACGGAAGCATCAGCGGCCAAGTTCATCAGGTGATTCACCGGGTGGCTTGGTTTGTAACCAAGCCCAGGGGGCGTCGACCCCTGAAACACATTCCGGTTATCCTCCAGATAAGTTTGACAGAAAGGGTTACGGTACAGAACAGATCGATGTAATTGACCATGTGTCGCTCTGTATAGACCTTTTCTCAGAAAGTGACGAGTGAGCAGTACAGCTAATTGACCACAGCAGTGTCAAATTAGATATCTATATTTACTGTAGTTATGGAAGATGAAAACGAATGATTTTGAAGGCTGTGTAAACCTTTGACAAGTGGACGTCAGGAAATTAAAATATCTCACTGTTGATTATAAAACAAATCATATTTTTCTTTTATAATGACAGATTTAAGAATGAAAGTCTTCCTCACGAAGGTCCTTGACCGGGTAAGGGGGGGGGGAGGGGGAGTGATCCTTGGAATTGTCTTCAGATAAAGGATGACTAGAGAAAATTAAAATTTCTCTTAAGTTTAACTATAGAGAACGAAAACAAAATTGTCCTCTTGGTCGACTGTAAAGAATGAAGATTATTCTCATCCTGGCTGATAATAGTGTGTTGCTGTAGCCTCAGAGGCTGTACCTGGCTGTGCCACACTACTCATGAACATGACGTTTGCGCTCTTGCTTTGTTTCCACTGTGATCTTAAGTGTTGCCGGTGTGATCTTAAGTGCATTTAACGTCAGTTCACCACGTTGTTGATGCCTATTCATACGAGTTGATTATTTTGCCTTTGTTCATGGTGAGTTGTGGTGGTGGTATTCAAAGTTTGTCTGAAGAGGACGGGGGTCAACGCCCCCCCCCCCCTCCCGCGACCTAGTCCCAGACCAGTCCTCCCGGTGGGTGGCCAACGAACCAGGCTGTTGGTGCTACCTACCCGCAGTCTGTCGTATGCATAAATACATATAGCGCAAGTATTGTAAGCTGTAAGGAAGGGGACCTTGAGAACAAAGCAAAACCTTTTTCCTTCAAGGGCTGTGCCTTGATTCTGGTAAAGAGCTCTCGCTTCATAGAATTGGAGCTCCGCTTTCCTTCCTTGGATGAAACCTGATTCACCCTTATTCCATGAATTAGAGGAGGAATTCCTTAAACCGATGCAAAACCAGGTTTTAAAAGTGGGGGAAACCCGACCACACCCTGAGTCTGACCTGGAGCTGTAGTCGCTTCCGGGGGTCGCTGCCCCCGCCCTGCCGATTGCTGGTTTGATCATCCAGGCTGTTGGTGCCAGCACACACATCTTAAGCACTTAAAATACAGAGGGAAGGATGTAGCTGGCGGTGATGTGACGGTGTGTGCTACACCATTCTTGCCCAGTGAATTAATTTTTTTTACGGTTGTTGGAGCTTCCTTAACTTATATTTCTCCGAACACAAGAAGTTTTTGAGAACTCCTAGTTCATCTTCGTCTCGTTTAACTCGTTCATCTTCATCTAGTTTAACTCGTTCATCTTAGTCTCGTTTAACTCATTTATCTTCGTCTCGATGGTCAGCTTCAACTTTGAGATTTGATAAACAACTGGGTCTGCAGGAGGGTGCCTATGCCAGGTTTTTCTTATGGTTTGCCTGGTCAACCAGGTTGTTATTGCTGGCGGCCTGATGGCCCACATATCCGTCAGTCTGGTTGATCTGGGACTTGACGGAGGACGTTCAGTTTTCTCTTGAAGACTTGTTCCGGCAGTGTATAAGTAAACAGCAAAATCCAGCAACAGGGAGGTAAAAAGCTCAGTACCCGAAGGCACTGCCCTGGTTCCTCTGCAGTTTCTCTTGACTCACGAAATCGTAATGACACGATTGCAAACAAACCATACCACGGGCGGGATTTGAACCCGCGGTCAGAGAGTCTCAAAACTCCAGACCGTCGCGTTAGCCACTGGACCAGCTAGCCACAATAATATACCTAGTTGGACGAATCTTATTGTGGCTAGCTGGTCCAGTGGCTAACGCGACGGTCTGGAGTTTTGAGACTCTCTGACCGCGGGTTCAAATTCCGCCCGTGGTATGGTCAGTTTCTCATCCTCGTAGCAGACGTAGATAAAAACACCCGTCACACTTTTGAATCATCATTTGCAGATGATACTGAAACATGAGAGTCACTTCAGTAGAAGACACTGAAAAATTTGCAGGAAGATATAAGCAGTGTTTTCCAGTGGATAGAGAACAACATGACGTTCAGTGGTGATAAGTTCAAACTGCATAGGCATGGAAGGAATGAAGAACTCAAAAGGGACACTGTATGTAAAACACAAGATGGTCACTAAATATAACTAAAAGAACACATGAAAGACCTGGGAGTAATTATGTCATCTGATCTTTCTTTCAAAGAATACTTTAAGACCATGATCATGACAGCCAGGAAGATGACGGGGTGGATAATGAGAACCTTCAAAACAAGGGAAATAATGTCAATAATGACACTTCAAATCGCTCGTGCTCCCTCATTTGGAATTTTGCTCGGTGTTGATGGCTCCATTCAGGGCAGGAGAAATATCAGAGCTGGAACGGATACAGAGATCGTCTACGGCTCACATAGAGCCATCTATTTTGTAAGTCATCTTTTTTTGTCATTGTCATCTTTATTTTATAAGCATCTTTTTATAAGAATCATCTTTTTGTAAGCGTCACCTTTTTTTTGTAAGTGCCACATTTTTCGTACATCTTTTTTATAGTTATATTTCTTTTTAATGTTATATTTTTTTTAATTCCTTCAGGAATACTTTAGTTCCTTCAGAAATGCTTTAGTTGCTTCAGGAATACTTTAATTTCTCCAGGAATGCTCATGTTCCTTCAGGAGCACTAGTTCCTTCGTGAGTAGACAAACTCTGAAAAACCTTCTAAGGCAAAGGCAGCTTGGTGCGTATTGAAAGAATGTTGCATTAGATTTTGAAGGCGGTTTTTTTCTATTACTGTGCGTGTTAAGATGTGGTTTACCTGGATTATGTCTTCCGCCCGGGCGCTTCAGATACTACGCTTGAAGCTGCTGGGAGCTTAGCCACGGGAGGAGAAGTGGGTGGGTGGGTGGGATAGACGGGGAAAGGGATGAACGGTGGAGCGGAAGTTTTCAAAAGGGGCGAGAGAAATTGGGAGTTGCTTGAGATAAAGGATAGGGAGGAGGAGGGTGCCAGGTGAGGTAAAGAATGGATGATAGGTGGAAGTAAGGTAGTTAGGTGGTAAATGGAATGAGAGTAAGAGGTAAGGGAAGAAGAGTAGAAGGAAAGGAAATGAGGGTAGAAGGAAAGATAACGAGGGTAAGAGTAAATGAAGAGGTGGTAAGAGGAAAATGGGGAAACAATATAACGCTCACGAAAATCAGAGTGAAAAACTCGAGCGAAATTAAAAAAGAAATACCATTCCTTATCACTCGTTTTATATCACAGGTTAGGAAGGGAGGGTAGGAGGAATGTGAGGATAAGTAGGTAGAGAGGTTAGGAGAAAACTTTTGCTGGGTAGAGTGATAGGAAATAAAAGTAGATTTTGCAGATTTAATTCCCTCTTTAAACATTATAACAGTTTTGTCGCACGTATAAAATTACTGAAACATGCTGGTCGATAGTTACAGTGACATGAAGGTAAACCAGTGACTCCAGACAACATGTGTTCTCGACACGCAAGAAACCGAGAGCTTCTCTATGGTCCTAAACTTTAATAAGCTTGAGAATAAATATAGGTTACTGTTGAAGTGGTAATACTGATCTTTGCTGGACTCCCACTCGTTATTTTCTCCATTCTCATGTCCCATCCCATACTGCTACTCTCTCTCTCTCTTTTGTTATTTAGGTACTAAAATAGAAAGCATTGAGCTAAAACTAAAAAAAAAAATGCCCAGAGGACTCAGAGAGAAAGACATCAACGGAATTTAAGATATTGAATGGCATACAATATACCTGGGGAAGATTATGTAAGAGGAGTGGACAGGTGCGATCAGTGGTGGTAGTTCTCCAGGTTTATTCTGTTGACTTGAAAAAGCATTTTGTACAGGCTAAACATTGTATAGATAGTTTTCTAAACTGCTGTCCGTGTCTTCTTTAAAAGTAAGTTATATAGGATTCCGCAAGACAGAGGTGTGTAGCTTCTTCTTCCCACAAGAAATGTTACTACGAGACACTCATCTGTAGATTATGTATAAGCTACACGCACTTCTCTCCTAAAGAATAAAAAAAGCACAATGCCGTGACTGGAACAATACACAAATAACCCGGACATAGAAGAATGAAACTTATGACGACGTTTCGGTCTGACTTGCACCATTAAATAGTCACACCTGACAAGTTAATGGGCCACGTGTATACCTCTCTCCTAGTCATCTGTTAGCTGGTGCTCCTGCTCCTCTCTATGACTTGTGTCAGGCTGATGACATTGCTTCGTAGTTTAACTGCTTGACTACAGCTTTGAAATTTGCTTGAGTACCTGGGACAAGGTGATACCTTTATTTTTCCGGGGAAAAATTTGAGGATCTTGTAGTGCTACGCTTTGATATTTTTTTTATTTGCAGAGGATTTTTTTTAAATTATTGTAATAGTAGTTTTTTTGTGAGCCTGTTTAGTGTGATTATTTTTTTCCCTTTTGAGGATTTCAGGTTTTTAGTGTGTGGTATATGCGTGAGTGCATACATCTTTATTACTGACAAAAGGGCTGCTTCACTAGGGGATCAAGTGCTATGTAAAAAAAAAAACTTCACCAGCAGGCAGTAATCATGAGAAAGTGTGACCTTGAGGTGATCACAGGCAGGGGTGCTAGAAGCAGGCCAGGCTGGCAGGAAGAACTTTCTGCATCATATAGGTTACTGACCTTCCTCAGTCTGCCTGCTTCACCTCCGTCCTACACGCCACTCTCGCCTGCCCGCCCGCCCACTCACCACCCGCTGCATCCAACCACCATGTCATCAGCTTTATCATCTTCATCAGTGATGTCTGTGTCGTTATCATTTATCAACATATTAGATGTCTTCTTATTCATTCTCCCAACCTTGACATTAAATATCCCATAGAAACAACTAGACCCTGGATATAACCCTCAAGCTCTTGAAACCCGCTTTTATGGCCGATTTCACAAAAGCAACAGTCGCAAAATACTGTAGGCCGATAGCTCGTACATTTTCGATTTCTTTGGGTGCTACAAAAGAAGGATAAGCATATAAAATCACAGCATTTTCACAGGCCAGGACAGCTGCTGGACCACCACTTGTTGTGGATGCACTGAAGACAAAATGCTGATGCCGATTTTGGGGATCACCGCCTCCACGGCATTCAAAATGCTTACGAAATGAATAACTGGAAAAGTTGCAACGGGACTATTACCAAGAGGTAATGGTAACCATGGTAAAGTCAGAGCACAGTGAAAATACACAGATAACCCGCACATAGAAAAAAAGGAACTTATGACGACGTTTTGGTGCGACTTTGACGATTAACGAGTCACACACTGACCAACGGTCCAAGTTGGACCGAAACCTGCTATGTGCGGGTTATTTGTGTATTGGTCCAGTCACGATATTGTGTCTTTTTATTCTTTTTGCACAGTGAGAAGTTCTGTTCCTCAGTGCAACTTTCCTGAATCCATCTCCAGGTGAACTGTAGTTAAACATCTTCCTCATCGCCTTATATTTGTCTTAAGCCAGCGGATAGCAGAACCGACTAGACTAGAAAATATCCCATATCTTGTATTCACTAACAATGAGGACTTGGTCCAAGACATAATTGTGTCGAAGATCTTCATGCACGTTGCACCCACTCATGTATTTATCTAACCTATTTTTAAAACTACACAAAGTTTTATCCTGAATAACTGTACTCGGGAGCTTGTTCCACTCATCCACAACTCTATTACCAAACCAGTGCTTTCCTATATCCTTCCTGAATCTAAATTTTTCCAACTTGAAACCATTGCTGCGAGTCCTGTCTTGGCTGGAACTTTTCAGCATGCTATTTACATCCCCTTTATTTATTCCTGTTTTCCATTTGTACACCTCGATCATATCCCCCCTAATTCTACGCCTTCGAGAGAGTGCAGATTCAGAGCCCTCAGTCTATCCTCATAGGGAAGATTTCTGATACATGGGATCATCTTTGTCATCCTCCTCTGTACGTTTTCCAGAGCATTTACATCCATTCTGTAATACGGTGACCAGAGCTGAGCAGCATAATCTAAATGAGGCCTAACCAAGGATATATAGAGTTGAAGAACAACCTGACGGCTTCTATTATTTATACTTCTAGATATGAAGCCAAGAATTCTGTTAGCTTTACTGCGAACACTAATGCACTGTTGTCTTAGTTTTAGATTACTGCTAACCAGAACTCCTAAATCCTTTTCGCAATCAGTAGTATTAAGATATACATTATTTAGTTTATGTGTTCGGCATGGTTATTTACCTGTCCAGCATTTAGAACTTTGCATTTGTCAATATTAAACTGCATCTACCACTTCTCCGACCATTGCATCAGTCTATTCAAATCCTCCTGGAGTCCTCTAGTGTCCTCATTAGAATGAATTGGCCTATTTTCGTGTTATCAGCAAATTTGCTTATATGACTATTTACCCTCATCTATGTCGTTTAAGTAAATTGTGAACAACAACGGACCCAACACTGACCCCCTTGGAACACCGCTTGTGACGTGCCCATTCTGATTTCTCCCCATTTATGCAAACACTCTGTTGCCTATTTGTCAGCCATGCCTCTACCCAGGAAAAAATTTCTCCTCCTATTCCGTGTGCCTTAAGTTTCCTCAATAGCCTCTGGTGTGGAACTTTATCGAAAACCTTACTGAAGTCCATATACACAATATCATATTGCCATGATCTACCTCCTCAAACACCTTAGTGAAAAAAGGTAGTAAATTCGTAAGACAGGAACGCCCCTTTGCAAAACCATGTTGAGATTCATTAATCTGTGCCTATCAAGATGGCTACGAATTGCTTCGGCAATTATTGATTCCATAAATTTTCCCACTATGGAGGTAAGGCTTATTGGTCTATAGTTCGAAGCCAAGGACCTGTCACCTGCCATTTTCCACTTATCAGGCACTATGCGAGTTTGTGGTGATATGTTAAAAAGATTAGCCAAAGGTATGCTAAGTTCCTCTTTACATTCCTTTAACACCCTTGCAAACAGTTCATCAGGACCTGGGGATTTGTTAGGTTTTAGTTTCTCTGTCTGAGGACCATGTCACTAGTTACCGCAATCGTGCATTGTTTATCATCCCATTCTACATAATCTATTATTTCAGGAATATCGCTAGTATTTTCCTGGGTGAAAACTGAGAGGAAGTAGGTATTGAGAATTTCACATATCCTTATCACTGTCAGTGATCTGACCAGATATACTCTTAAGTGGGCCAATTTTGTCCCTAATCTTACTTCTGTATACCTGAAAGAACCCTTTTTGGGTTAGTCTTTGAATCCCTTGCAACCTTAGCTTCATAATCCCTTTTTGCTTTTCTTATTCCTTTCTTTATTTCTCTCTTTAATTGAATATATTGATTTCTTAACTGCCCATCCCCTCTTTTGATACGCCTATATATGCCTCTCTTTTGACCATTGAGATGTTTTAATCTATTGTTCATCCATTTGGGATCATTTTTGTTAGATCTAATTTCCCTACTCAGAACAAAAGTTGTCAGGGCAGCTAGAACTATGCTCTGAAAAACGTCATACTGGCAACCAAGATCACCTATCTGACCCATAGTCAGGACATCCCAATTTAGCCCACCCAGGTAATTTTTCAGTCCCATGAAGTCGGCCAAGCGAAAATCTGGGACAGAGATTTGATTGCAGTTATCTGGGTGATTCCATGATATATTGAAACTAAGTGATTTGTGATCATTTCCCCCAAGCTCATCATTAACCTCAAGATTATTAATTAGTGAATCTTTGTTGGCAAGAACCAGGTCAAGCAGATTGTTTCCTCCAGCTGGTTCCATCACAACCTGTTCTAAAAAGCAATCCTGAACCGTATCAAGAAAGTCACTAGACTCAAGATTTCCTGTCATATTGTTCCAATCAATTTGTCTAAAATTAAAATCTCCCATTATCACAACATTTTCATATCTAGATGCCTTATGAATTTCGTCCCATAACAGCTTACTGCACTGCCTATCAAGGTTTGGGGGCCTATAAATCACACCCAAAATTAAATTGTCACGTCCCTCGAGAAACTGTAGCCAAACAGATTCTGTGTTCGATGTTTCTAATCTTATATCATATCTAAGACAATTTAAATTTTCTCTGACATACATCGCCACCCCACCACCCTTCCTGTTGACCATATCAGTGTGGAATAGTTTATAACCCTGTTGCATTCAGAAGGCATTTCTCTATCTTTCAGGTTGAACCAGGTCTCTGTTATGCCAATAATATCTATATTACCTACACTTGCAAGTAATCTTAGCTCATCTATCTTATTTCTTAGTATCCCGGTAATAACTGCTGTTTTTAACCCTAATGTTGCAGCCTGATTGTTTCCCACAAACACCCATACCTCTATAATCTATCAGTTTAAATTCCTAGACAAGTCATCAGTTACCCTCTCAATCGAATTGGCTAATGCAACCACTCCATCCCCAGAAAGATGAACCCCATCCCTTGCATACATATCACGTTTGCCAAAGAATAGGTCCCAGTTATCAATGAATGGGATTGCAAGTTCCTTTCAGTACCTGTCTAGCCAGCAATTTGTATCAATTGCCCTAGACATCCATTCATTGCCCACTCCCTTTCTAGGCAAGATGCTACATATGACTGGGATCCCTCACTTAGACCTAACTACTACTATGGCTGACCTGTACTTATCCAGCAGCTCCTCTCTCCTGCCCTTCCCAATATCATTACCCCCAGCACTAAGACAAATAATGGGCTTGTTCCCATTACCTACCATAATATTATCCAATCTGCTGACTATGTCACCAACACCAGCTCCAGGAAGGCACACACTCTGTCTGACCTGTCTCTGTTACAAAGTGCACGGTCCATATATCTTACCTGAGAATCGCCTACTATTAAAATATTCTTACCTTGATTAGCAGGGGAATCAGTGGTACCTTCAACCTCACTAACCACTGAAGTACACTCGTCTTGGAGAACAGAGAATCGATTTCCTACCTTCACATCTTCCCTATGAACACTCCTCATCTTCCTTCTTCCTGAACTGTGAACCACTTGCCACTTAAAGCGGCTGCCACCATCACTGCTGGTGACAATTTCCTTCTTACCAGCTAAATCCTTCTCACAGTCACTCCCAAAATCATCTTTGCGAAGCTTCAGGCTCCTATTTTCCTCCTGAAAAAGTAGAATATCCTTCTTCAACACTTTAACCAGAGATTCTAAACCACTACAACAAGCCATGGTGCTTGGTAACAGCCCACGCTAACTCCCAAGAGCTTAGGCAGGTATGACCACACGTAACCACTGACCTCAGCGTACTGACGAACTTGGATCTAAACCACGTTGCCCTATTCCCAGCTGACTTTAATAGCATGCCCATGCATTCTGCCCCAGGCCCAGACTCATGTAACTCCATAAAAAATGCAAGAACCACTATCTCGTATCTTTAGGATTCTTTGGAGAAGGAGTCTGGACACACGTCATCCCACAGCCATTAAAAGCCACCTGTGTTGCCCCACTCATCAATATGCTATCGTTGTATATCAAAACGTTTGTCTTTAGGAAGCACTGTTGCCAGTAACATGGAACTGCAACAGTAGCACAGTCTAGGGCAGCATTGTTTAGGGCACATTGCTTCTGCCTTTCACAGTTACTAGACCATTACGACACAATCTTGGATGCACTGGAAGACAAGCTAAATTCTGTTGTAGTGTGCATTGTTTTTGCAAAAAACCTTCGATAAGTGTAACCATGATATGATATCGCACAAAATGCGCCCGAAAGGAATAACTGAAAAATGTGGGCAAATGGATATTTAAGCTTTTAACAAATGGAGCCCAGAGTAGTAGTAGTAGTAGTACTAGTAGTAGTAGTAGTAGTAGTAGTAGTAAACAAGGTAAAGTCGGAGGCTGCCACAGTGAAAAGCTCTGTTCCCAAGGCACAGTACTCGCCCTCACTTCAGTTTTTCATTCGTATATCTGACACAGACCTTTGTACTATCCTTTGTTGATGATACCAGAATTTTTTGAGAGTGGCGTCCATCGAGGACACAACGAATCTTAATGCAGATATAAACCAAGTCTTCCAAAGGGCCACAGAAAACAGTATGATGTTCAGTGAGATCAAGTTTCAGTTGCTTCGTTATGGGCGAATGGGGGGGGGGGTTAAAGATTGGAACTAAATTCAAAACTCAAATTATTCAACAAGAGTGGCAGTTCAGTGTGAGTAACTTTGGAGTGACAGTATCAGACGATTTCATATTCAGGGATCACAACAGTGTTGTTATCCCTACCGCAAGGATAGGCTGAATAACTAGAACATTTGAAAGATGAGATGTATAGACAATGATGATAATATTCAAATCACTTGTTCTCTTCAGGCTGGAATACTGCTGTATATAACCTCCTTGAAGGCAGGAGAGATTGCTAAGCTAGAAAACGCATTATATAGATTGTCATACATCTGGACTACTGGAAATGCTTGAAATACCTTGAATTGTACTCCTTCGATCATAGGCAAGAAAGGTACATCATAATTTACATATGAAAAATCCTGGTGAAACCGGTTTAAAAATTGCAAAGTGAAATAATTCCATGTGATAGCAAGAGGTTTGGCAGATGTGCAAAATGCCATAGATAATAATAAATCAGGGACGCAGTGAGAACACTAGGAGAGAATCTCAGTTGAGGAGGACCTCGGCTTGCCAACGCCCTTCCTTAGT